>NW_027203442.1:0-77736 GCF_024711535.1 Dipodomys merriami | reverse complement strand
GGACAGAGTCAGTTAGAAAGTTTCTTTCACTTTGTCGAGGAAGTATGCCGCTGGTTCCCAGAGGAAGGAACATTAGTTTAGAAAGTTGGCAAAAAATAGGAAAAAGGATTCAGGAACATTATGAAGCAAGTGACCCTGAAAAAAAACCCCAGTGGATGCTTTTACTCTTTGGAATTTGGTTTGAGACTATCTGGACCCCAGGCATGAACAAATGAAATTTAATCAGTTGATTGGTGAAGTTGAACAGGGTGAGTCTCACCCTGCTCCAGGAGCGCATACTGCTGCCCAAGAAAAATCAAATAAATTAATAAAAGTTGAATCTATTGGGTCAGACAATGAGGAAAAGTCAGATGGCTTGGATGCTCAAGAAAAGTCAGATGACTCAGATGCTGAGGAAAAAATATATGATGGTCCTACTGAGGATAGAGTGCTCCATGTTGAGGAAATGTTGAATTCAGTTATAAATAAATTGTCACAGCTTCAAACAAAGCAACGACCCTCATTAAGGGTGAATGTTTGTGAGCCCTCCTTAACAGCTCTAGGGGACTCAGATTTCTTTCCGCCACCCCTTCTGTCTGTTATTCCCCCGGCACAGTCTACTCAGTCTGCTCAGCCTAGTCGGCCCAGGCCTTTGAAGTTATCTAGTCCTTCTAATAATGAATTCTCTCTTGGGACCTCCCAGGCTTAGTGCCTTGCAGCTCTCACTAGCACAGGATGCTCAAAGAGGGGAGGATATTTCTGGTTTTCATTTATTTCCTGTAATGGAGGACCAAAACCAACAAAGAACTCACCAGCCCATTCAATTTAAACAAATAAGAGACTTGAAAAATGCTTGCGCTCAATATGGACCTACAGCTCCATTTACTCAGGTAATTTGGGAAACGTTGTTCACTGATGCTTTATGCCCAATGATTGGAAACAATTAGCTAGAGCTTGTCTTAGTGGAGGAGATTACTTGTTGTGGAAGTCTGAATTTGTGGAACAGTGTCAGGCCACAGCAGAGGTTAATAGCGCTAATAATATACCTACTACATTTGCAGAGCTTGCTGGGGAAGGTGCTTATAATAACACCCATACCCAGTTAAATTACCCTTTGGACACATATGTTCAGGTTAATGCTGCTGCTAGGCTTGCCTGAAAAAAGCTTCCTAACTTTAGTAAGAATGAGGATCTTTCTAAAATTAGACAGGGACCAGATGAACTTTATCAAGATTTTGTCTCTTAGTTACTAGAGGCAACCGGCCATCTGATCGAAGATGGGGATGCCGGTATGGTTCTTCTACAACAATTGGCATATGAAAATGCTAATACAGCTTGCCAAGCAGCCATTAGACCATTTAGAAAAAAGGAGGAATAACTGATTATATTCGGCTCTGTGCCAACATTGGCCCATCATATATGCAGGGCCTCACACTGGCTGCTGCACTTCAGGGACAAACCATAACTGAATTCCTCCGCACTTCCTGAGGAAGCAAAAAAAGGAGGAAAACGTCCCCGAGTTGCTGGACCTCCTGGCAGCGTTTTTTCTTGTGGCTAAATAGGCCATCTAATAACTCAATATCCTAATCAAAAAAAGGGAATTATACTAGGGAAATGCCCCCAATGTAAAAAGGGAAAACATTGGGCCAGAGATTGTAGATCTACTTTTGATAGTGCTGCCATCTTATTTAGGAAAACTGGCAAAGGGGCCACCCCCTGGCCCCTCAACAAATAATGGGGCAGCCCTGTCCTTTGCAAGGCTTCAAGCCTACCCACTAGCAACCATCAACAACAACAACAAACGGTTTCCAGTCTCCTCACAGCAACCCCAGGAAGTGCAGGATTGGACCTCTGTTCCTCCACCTATACAGTATTGACTCCTGAAGTGGGAGTTCAAGCTCTCCCTGCGGGCATAATTGGCCCCCTTCAAAAAGATCTGTTAGTATATTATTAGGCCGCAGTAGCTTGGCATTGAGAGGCCTATATATTACTCCAGCAGTGATAGATCAATACTATACTGGAGAGATAAAAATCATGGCCTCAGTGCCTACTGAGTTATATCTATTTCTGCTGGGCAAAGAATTGCTCAGCTGGTCCTAGTTCCTTCGATCTCTGTTGGAAATTCTGTTACTTCTGCCCCCACAGGGGCAAAACGTTTGGGGTCCTCGGTTGTATTCTGGATTGAAAATAGCAAACAAGGAAGGCTTGAACTTATAAATTATATTTAACAAAAGCCTTTTCGAGGCATATTGGATACTGGAGCAGATGTATCTGTAATAGCAAAAAAATATTGGTCTTCTCACTGGCCCTTTACTGCCTCTTACATCCTTACAAGGAATTGGCCATGCTACAGATCCACAGCAAAGCAGTGCTATTCTCAATTGGAAAGATGATGAGGGCCATTCTGGAACTTTTCAGTCTTATGTGCTGGATCACTTGCCCATTACTTTGTGGGGGAGAGATATTATGGAAAAAATGGGGGTTTATTTGCTTAGCCCAAATAATGTAGTCACTGGACAACTTTTAAATCAAGGACTACTACCTTCAGGGGGATTGGGGATTGGTCAGCAAGGCATTCGAGAACACATTCAGCCACAGCCTCGACCCCATAGACAAGGTTTAGAATACTTTTTAGCGGGGCTGCTGCTCATCCTTCCCCTCACACCGATCCTATTACATGGTTATCAAAAACTCCGGTGTGGGTGGATCAGTGGCCCCTATCAATTGAAAAGATTATTCTTTCCCAGCAGCTGGTGCAGGAACAGCTGGAATTGGGCCACATAAATCCTTCTACTTCCCCATGGAATTCATCTATTTTTGTTATCAAAAAAAAATCTGGAAAATGGAGACTTCTTCAGGATATCTGGTGAGTAAATGCTACTATGGGGGGCTGTTACAACCAGGTTTGCCCTCCCCTATGGCCATCCCTCTAACAAATTGCTTCATTTTGCCTCTTCTTACACTTTCATATATCCTCGGGTGGTATCTTTATCACCTCTTTCTATGGCTGCCCTGGTGTTTACAGATGGATCTTGTAATGGAATGGCCGCTCTTACTATTGATGGGAATACTTCATCCTGGGATACTGGTCTTTCTTCAGCCCAGGAAGTTGAGCTTCAAACAGTTTTATAGGCCCTTACACTTCTGGCTACTAGTGCTTTCAATTTATATTCAGATACTCATTATGTTATTTGAGCCCTTCAGGTTATTGAGACTGTCCCCTTTCTCAGAACAGCAAATTCCACTATTTAAACTCTTTTTCGCTAAATACAGCTTCTTCTTCACTCTCGCACTTGTCCACGCTATTTTGGATTTATACGTGCCCATACTAAGCTTCCTGGTCCATTAAGTAAGGGCAATGCTATTACGGACAAGGCTACTCAGGTTTTTCTTACTCAAATTGATTTGGCAAAACAATCACATGCCACCCATCATCAAAACAGTCGTGCTTTACGCGGACAATTCCAAATCACTCATGAGGCGGCTCGTCAAATTGTGAAGATCTGCCCTAGTTGTACTACTTTCTTACCAGAGCCCTCCATTGGAATTAACCCTCGAGATTTAGTTGCCAATCACATGTGGTAAATGGATATTACTCATATTTCATCCTTTGGATGGCTTCACATTGTCCATGTTACTATAGATACTTATTCTAATTTTATTATGGCTACTGCCCTTGCTGGGGAGACTAGCAAACATTGTATTTCCCACTCTCTGCATTGCTTTGCCACTATGGGACTTTCTAAATATATTAAAACTGACAATGGTCCAGGATATGTCGGAAAAGCTTTTCAAAATTTTTGTAAATATTATCAGATTATTCACACTACAGATATTCCCTATAATCCTCAAGGACAAGGAATTGTTGAACGAGCTAATGGTTTGCACAAACACCAAAATTTTAAATTAAAAGGTAGGGATTTATACCCCTTCTCTCTTGTTAATATTCTTTCTTATGCTTTGTTTGTACTAAATTTTTTAAACTAAATTGTTAATGGCCTTTCCACAGAAGAGCCATTTTGGGAAAAAAGAGAGCAAAGAGCTTTGGCTCAAGTTAAGTGGAAGGATCCTTTAACAGGTGCTTGGCACGGACCCGATCAGGTTTTAACATGGGGTCGAGGACATGTTTGTGTTTTCTCGCAGGAAGAAAATGATGCCCGCTGGTTGCCTGAGCGTTGTGTTAGGATTGTGGAGGCTCACTCAAATGACACAAACGCTGACACATTGGGCTTCCAGCCACCTGGGAGGGAGTTGAAGTACTCATAAATGTAAATGGATCAACATACGGTACAGCCCCCAATCCTTTCATCCATTAGACCAAGATGGGAGATTTCTCAGCTTCAGGTATTGGAACTCCTTTATGCTTTACCACCAATTTTTAAAGCTCCATTCCAGACTGTACTTTTATGCGATCCATAACTCATAAAATTTGGATCACAGACACAAATCAAATGTTCAATATACAGATGACATCTTTGACAACTGGGCACCTAGTTTATGCAAATTCTACTCTATCCTATAGGATACCCCGTTGCATTAATTCTTCACAAATAGTAGAATCTACAGGAAAGCCTCATTCAATAAGGTGCAGGCATGTGCAGCCAGTTGTTACCAATATTTCTGGAACTAATTCTCAATTAATGGATTGGTCTGGAGCTAATCTTACTAATCAGTTCAATCCTGGATTGTGGTGGATGAATGGGCATCCTCAACATCATGTTTGGATGCTGGTGGCTGCACTCAATAATATAACCTGGCCCAATTAATCCCTTTTTAAAAATATTATGAGTTGTGTATCCTCACCCCATGTCATTATGTATGGACCATTTAATATTTCTATAGGAGCTAATTATTTTAATGTTACCTGTTCTAAATGTTCTTTTACTAATTGCTTGTATAGCAGCATAACTGAATCCATACTTATTGTTAGACAACCACCTTTTGTTGTGCTTCCTGTACCTGTAAATAGTTCTGAAACTTGGTGTGAAGATTCTGGTATTCAGGTGTTGAAACATTTGAAAGAACTAATGTGCCCTCGTAGATTTGTTGGGCTACTTATAGCTGGTGTTCTGGCCTTTATTTCGTTAGCTGCCGCTGAGGCACTAACTCGAAATGTACAAACTGCCCATTATCTTAATCAGCTTGCTCATAATACTACACAAGCTCTCCACTTTCAAGGTCAGATTGATGACAAGGTAGAACAAAAACTAGAAGCATTATATGAGTCAGTATTATCTTTAGGAGAACAAGTTCGCGCTCTGCAAACTTTACAGCGAGTGCGCTGTCATGCCAGGTTTGATTTTATTTGTGTGACCCCTCATATATATAATGAATCAAATCACTCATGGAAAAAGGTTGTAGCATATCTCAATGGTATTTGGCACCATAATAACTTGTTTTTAGATCTTTTTCAAATTCACAGGCAAATAGCTAGATTACAACAAGCCCCACCGCTGGACTCTGAAGTGGCTAAAATTGCTAAAGAGCTGTTTGAACAATTTCAACACTATATCCCTTCCCTGACTAATGTTAAAGGATTGTTAATGACATTCCTTGGCGCCAGTCTATTTTTATTAATGGTTTTTCTCTGGCTTTCTTGTATTATACGTGCACTGCAAAACTCTCTTATGAGTTTAGCCAGCCAGCTACATAAGATCAAGCTCCAAATAAGTGAATTCCCCCCCGAGAGGAACTGCAGCTAGAGATGGGTAAAAGGGGGTGCCAGTCTGACCAACCTAAGACAGGGCATGCAACTTCTCTCTGAAGAAGTTCCCGATGATGGGTAAGGCAGACAAGATGATCCACCCAAACTAAGACAGGTGGGTTCGCTTCTTCAAACACAGACAGGGGAGATGTTGGGAGCTGACAGTAAAGCTCTAAGGTCATCTTGACTTCTGTGCTCACTTGAAGGCACATACAAGGAACTGGCTTTCATGAAAAACACCAGGTGCCCGGGATTGCTTTGCTATATCTGCAGAGTTTGTTTTACTTTCTGCCAGTTGACCTTGTCTTATTTTTACTACACTCTGTTTTTATTAAAATTTTCCTTGTTTTTCTGCAGTATGGTAACCTGATGTTACCTCTTGACTTCTAATAGTATATAATAGGGAAAGTTAAAAATAAACGGTGCTGCAGTCTTGAGCTGCAGACCTCCTGACCCCATCCTTTGTCTTATGTCTTTATTTTTCTGCATCCTCACCTCCTCATTCAGGATTACTTTCATTGCCAGCAGGCTCTGGCAATCTCGGCTTCTGCAGTTGGGAGAGCAATATCCCCATGCATACACACACTCCTGGAACCTAGGGTTTGACACTGGTCGAACCCTTGCAACAACCTCACTTCCTCCAGAGTGGCACAGCACAATATGCGAACTGTAGTCAGCACTGGAGTAGATATGAAGCCCTTGTCTGTTGTATGGCTACTGAAGATCTTCACCCAATTTGTGGGCTTAATATTGATCTTGAAGGCTATGTCCTTTAACATGAAGAAACTATGTGGTTTCATGCAATACCATTTGTACAATCTTTCTTTGATTTCTTCTGTTTCTGTGTCTGTATGAGAAAAGTTCAACCTGTGGCAAGGAACCCTAGAGTTTCTCATGTTCCATCCTGTAATGTTTTTATGCTGTGAGCTTTTGCTTCCAGGTCTTTAACTCATTTGGAGGTGCTTCTGCTGCAAGGTGTTATGTAAGGATCTAGCTTTAGTTTTTGAAGTTTTTAATCAATTTTGCTAGCACTATTTAATGAAGAGGATTCTTCCATTCTATTTTTTCCTATATATTTTTCAATTTAAAAACAGGGTATGGAGGGGAGACAGTTACATGAGTAGTGTAATGAGTACATTTCCTATTGAGCATTGTTACATCCTCCTTTGATTTTCCTTTACTATCCCTTCCTCACCACTTCCCCAACTCCTCCCACCCCACCCTAAAATTGTAAAGTTCATTTTCAACATAGTGTCTTATACTACCTGTATCCTTATTTAAGTATTTTATTATATACCTTCCCCAGCACAAATGATAAAATATATATACAAGATGCAGGACACTGGAATCAGATCCAGTGAAAACAGGGGTTTTACTATGGGAAAGAACATACAACAGAAACAAAAGAATCACATAATGCATTATAAGTATGTTAACAATAGCAAGTAGGAAAAGAAAACACTTGTGTCCCTTTCTTGTGTTCATTTCTCTTAACATCATCTTATATGGTCATATGTACATAGCTTTTGACAATTTCTGGTTTTTGTAGACATATACTAGTTATTGCAAATAAGGGAAATATTAGACTTATGGTTCTTGCATCCTGGCTTACTTCACTTAATATAATATTTTCCAAGTCTTTTCATTTCCTAACAAATGGGCAACATAATCTTTTCTGATGGAGGCATAGAATTGAATATATATATATATATATATATATATATATATATATATATATATATATATATATCAGAGAAATGGGTATATAGTTCTCTTTCTTTGATGAGTCCCTGCAAGGTTTGTGAATGAGGGTTATGCTGGATTCATACAAAAGGGTTTTGTAGTGCACTTCATTTTCATCTTCATTGAAGAGTTGGAGAAGTATTGGTGTGAGGTCTGCTTTGAAGGCTTTGTAGAATTCCACTGTAAATACATCTGGTCCTGGGCTTTTCTTGGGTGAGAGGACTTTTATTGTAGTTTCTATTTCAATGCTTGATATGGGTCTATTAAGTTGTTTAAGTCATCTTGGTTTATTTTGGGGATGTCAATAAGTGCTAAAAATCATCCATATTTTTCAGATTCTTGAACTTATTAGCATAAAGATTTGAGAAGTATCTCCTTATTATATTCTGACTCATGGTTTTTTCTCTAGTGATGTTTCTATTCTCATCTTTTAGTTTATTTATTTGGGTGTGTTCTATTTTTTCCTGGTAAGATTTACTAAGGGTCTGTCAATTTTAGTAATTTTTTCAAATAACCATCTCTGTTTTGTTGATTCTTCTCATAGAGTGATTTTGGGCTCTAATTCATTTAATTCTGATTAAATTTTAATTCTTTGTTTCCATCTACTGTTTGGGGGCTTAGCTTGTTGCTCTTTTTCAAGGAGCTTTAATTGCCTCATTAAATTGGTTTAAGATCTCTCCGATTTGTTAACGTAGGAACTCAGAGCTAGAAACTTGCCTCTGAGTACTGCTATTCTGTTTCCCAGAGGAGCTGAGAGTTTGTGTGTTGATTTTTGTTAACGATCATGAACATTTGAATTTTCTTTTGAATCTCTTCCATGACCCATAGGTGGTTCAACAGTGCATTGTTCACCCTTCATGTGTGGAAGGACTTCCTTTGGTGGCTTTTGGTGTTGAATTCTAATTTTATTCCCTGTAGTCTGAAAGAATGCAGAGCATAATTTCAATGTTTCTGAAATTAGACAAATTTTCTTTGTGGCCTAGAATGTGGTCTATTTCGCAGAAAGTTCCATGTGCTGTTGAGAAGAAGGTGTAATCTGATGCTGTGGGGTAAAATATTTGGTAAATGTTGTCTATTTGATTTATGCAGATGTTAAGATGCGGTTTTTGTGTTGAGTTTTTGCTGGGTTGATCTATCTAGCGGGGTCGTGGTGTGTTAAAGTCCACAACAATAATTGTTTTTTGGATCTATGTGTCATTTAAGGAAAAGTAGTGTTTCTTGGATAAATTTAGGTGCTCTGTTATATGATGAGTAGATATTTAGAATCGTAATATCCTCCTGAAGGAGAGATCTATTAATTAGTATGTAGTGACTTTTTTGTCTCTTCTCATTGATTTTAATTTGAAGTCTATTTCATCTGGTATGAGAATTGCAATTCCCTCATGTTTATGGGGGCTGTTTGCTTGGTAGATTTTATTCCAGCCTTTCACTTTCAGAATATGTTTATTTTTATGGACAAGGTCTGTCTCTTGAAGACAGCAGATAGACGGTTCTTGATTTTTGATCCAACTGGAAAATCTATGTCATTTAATTAGCGAGTTAAGTCCATTAATAATTTGGGGGTGGGGAGCTGTGCCTTGTCTGTTCTTGTTGTTATTACATAGTTTTCTGTTTGCGGACTGCTTCATTGGCTATAACCTGTTCTTGTTTGTTTTCTTTGTGTTGAATGTCTTTGAGGATTTTTTGTAGAACTGGTTTTGTAGCAAAATATTGCTTCAGATTTTCCTTGCTCTGGAAGGATTTTATTGTCCTTCTGCTGTGCGTGAGAGCTTACTTATGTAGATTATTCTTGGTTGGTAGTTATTTGTCTTAGGGCATGGCATACCACTTTCCAGGCCATCTTTGCATTTATGGAGTCTGCTGAGAAGTCTGAGGTAATTCTGATTGGGTTACCTTTATATGTGATTATTCTCTTCTCACTGGTATCTGTAAGAATTCTTTCCTTAGTTGGTATATATTTGGTATAGATTATCATATGGTAGTGGGATGACCTGTTCTTGTCTGGTCTAGTTGGGGTTCTAAAAACTTCTATCTAGATGGGACTGTCCTATCATATATTTGGGAAGTTCTCTGCTAGGATTCTGCTTAGTATATTTCCTAGTCCATTGGCTTCCTTCTCTGGGCCCACTTGTATACCTAATAATCTCTAATTAGGCTTTCTGAGTGTATCCTCTATTTACTGCAGTGATCTGTCATGATTCTTGGTTTTGTTATGAATATCTGTGCCCTCTTTCTCTATGGAATCTAAACTCTTTGGCCTCCAAGAATCTTTCTTCTGCCTCCTCCATTCAGCTTTCAAGGTTTTTTACTTTACTGTTTATCTCCTTCTTGCAGGTCTTACTTAATGGTGGCCAGCTCTTATTAAGGTTTTCTTTTAATTCTTGAATAGATTGCCTTACCTCCTGGAGTTGGCTTGCAGACTTCTCTTTCCACTCCTTTATCAGGGTTTCTATCTTTTCATTAGAATCTTTTTCCCTCTGCTGGAGTTCCTTTATCCTTTCATTTGTGGATGCTATGAAGTAATCTATTAGCATCTGGTGGACCTCATCATGTTCTCTTATAGCCCTATGAAGGGTGTTCAATTTTTCATTCAGCATATTTACTAGTCATGCTTTTTTTGGGGGGGATCTGATAGTGGGGCCTGAAATCTGGGCCTGGGCAATATCCCTCAGCTCTACAGCTAAAGGCTAATGCTCTACCACTTGTGCCACAGCACCACTTCCAGCTTTTTTTCTTTTTGCTTTTGTGGTGCTGAGGAATCAATCCCAGGGCCTCATGCATGCAAGGCAAGCACTCTAGCACTGAGCCACCAACCCAGCCGAACCAGCCATGTTTTTAAACTACCTTGAGCATTATCCTCTAGGTTGTTCTGGGACTGCTCTGTAGCTTGTTGATTTGAAGGTGGTGTAGGGGTTAGTTGATTGGACATATTTCTTGTGTTTCTGCAGTTAGGTCTACCCATTTGGAGACAAGAACCACACTGTTAGACAAGAGAACAGTCTTTTAGGATTGGAGCCAACTGGGTGTCTTGTAGATGTATAGATCTGAGGGTATCAGAGTTATGTGTGGGGTTTTTTCTATTTAGTTCTCTTTTTCTTTGGTTGGAGAGGTATGTTGTGGCTCAGAGGATGAGACTATGTACAATTGTAACTTTTGAGACAATCTGGGTTGGGCTGTTAAATAGTCTGCCCCTTAGAGTTAACAAGATGGGTCCCTTGTACTCAAAATAATCAAATAGAACCAATTTTATGGCCAAAAAAGAACCAATTGTAAATTGAATCAGATATAAACAGGGATCTATGGACTGGAGAACATGGAGAAGAGGAGGGCTAGGATTGGAGACATATAAAGTTAAGTTCAGAAGAGAAATTGAGTATAATGATAGTAGTGGGGTAAAAACAGCTTAGAGGAGATGTATTTGTAGTAGTTGGAGAATAGAGACCTTGTTCCCGAGCGTAAGGAACAAAATAATTCAAAGAAAGGTTATGTAGAGAATAGCTTATGGATCTAGATGAAGATAAGGAAAGAATTATATATAAGTATATTTGGGAGAGTTGCTAACATTAGAAAAAGTTTTATTCAGATATTATTGTAAAGTCACTTAATCTAAGATAACTCCTGTAATTATTGTTTGCACACATAGAAGGAGGCCTTACTTTTTGTATAGAACTAGACAGGGTAGCTCTGATGCAGTAGTAATATAATGTGGAAGGAAATAAAAAGGGGAGAGTGAGAGGAAAAAATACAAATTAAGAAATTGGAACGTGGAAGAAAACACAAAATACTAATGAAAAATCTAAGATGTAAGTGAAATTGCAAATCCTAAAATACAATACATAAAAGTAATACATAGAAATAAAACAAACAGCAAATGATAAAATATAAAAACAAACACACAAAACAAAATCAAAGAAAAAATCCTAAAGAGTGGGTTTTTCGGGTTGTTTGTGGGAGCTTGAGTCTCTGCGTAGTCCTCAAAGCTGATTCCTGAGAGAACCTTGTATGCCTTACAAAAGTCCACTTTCCTTGTGGCTTGATTGTGAACAGATGGCCTTTTGATGAGGGAGTGTGCCTACTGGTGGCAGGGAGTTTGGGGGTTTCAGGGTTGTAGACTGCTATCGCAAGCCTGGAACTGTGTTCCCAGGCTTTCCCAGTTAGCCATGGGAGGCTTGGGAATGGAGCTTATGTCCATGTTGGGCTCTGATGTCATCCCTCTATTTTGGAATGGGGCTTGGGTCAGAGGCCTTTGGGATCCCACAGAGAATTGCCACCTCCAGGGATTGGACCCAATTGGGTAACTCACAAGGTCTGTAGCTGGTAGTGCACTCGACCTATGCTATGGCTATGCTATGGCTGCCAGGATGGAGTTGGGTGTGGGTGTTTGCAGGTGCTGGTTGGGTGGTGGCATCTGCTGCAGCTTAAGGATATCCTCTGCAGCATGGTGAGTCCTGCCACAAGAAGGATTGGGTGGGTCTTGGTTTGGTGGGCTGGTGTGGGCAGCGGGGGCCATGCTGGTTGCAGCAGAGGCAGTGGGAAGCCTTGTGGCTGGCTGCATGCAGCTGGGAAATCCTGGCATGGCACACCAAGCCCTGTGGTGCAGGAGCACCTCAAGGGTAGGTTCACTATATCTCTTTTTGCTTTCCTTATTTGCCTACTAGGATCATCCTCATGTAGCAGGAAAAGTCAACATATTTAGGGTTTGATTGGAGTGAATCTCTTCAGGTGAAGTGTGGCTGTGCCCCTAGATCTTCTTTTGGTCAGAGACACATAGTGGGACTACCTGTGAGAGTGCTGCTTTCCTCCTGGAGCCCCTTTTTAACTAACTGTATTTCAAGATTTTTAGGATTTCAGAATTCCTTTGGTTGTTTGCATTATTTATTCTCAAATTTATTAGACTAACTCATTTAAACTTAGGAGGAGAATGATTCTGTGCTGAAGCCTGCTTCCTAGAGTTGCTTGTAAGTAAAGACACCTAGGATATTTTGCATCTCCCTGTATAGAGTAGACTAGATTGGGTTGACATTTCTATGATTTCCATGCAAAAGCTATACTGTACAATGTGAAGTGTGGAATCAAGTGATTGGTGGACATTGGTTTAGGTTTTTCATTCTTTTCTTTCAATACTCTATCATGTATATGGCTCTATTATTCTTGGTGCATTGTAAATAGTTGTAAATAGTTGATATACAGCATGATGAGGATTATACATAAATCAAATGAGAGGAAAATTTGTCTTAACAATGTAAGTTTTTGAATAGTTGAAAAGGGGAAAGGGTTGGGTCAGAATTAAATTAGCAGGTTATCAACATTCAAAACTCAATATCCAAAGGAAAGAAAACAGAAGAAATTTATGTGGTGTTTAATATATTCAGACTTTCTTGTTTGTCATGTTTGATATAACGTGATAGTAATAGATCTACAATGAGTAAAAGTCAGTTTTGTTGCACTTCTACAGGTGTTACATCACCAACCCTTGAGAATGCTAACCTGAGGCTCATAACAGAAAAAAACAGATATTAAAATCCTTAATGATGCTGACTAAAATAAATAAAATTCACAGCCCTTTCTTAAGAGGGAATGGTATGTTGACTATGTTTAGCAGCCAAATACATTTTTATAGGCAGATGACTATCAGGAAAGTAGAGATTGAAGACAGACTCAATACATGGATTCAATTAAATGATGAAAACAAGGAGCTATGTAAATACCTGGTGCCAGATGGAAATCAGTTCTACAGACAACAGACTTCAGCATTGAAGAAGAGGTTGTGACATTTCAGAAAGTGAGCCAGCAGGCATTCTCAGGTGGACATAGTTAGAACCCTATTCCCACTGGTGAAAATCCCTTACATAGGTGTTTCCTGTAAGAACTGAGGAATTTTTTTTTTCAGATGAAATTCTCTTTGATTTTATTTCTAAAGAGTACATTTTTTTTCTGTTTTTGACACATAGTTCTAAGAGATTTCTTTTTACAATGTACGGATTACTTAATTGTGACAACAGAGAAGATATAAAACAGAAACTGGCACTATAGCCCAAGTGGTAGAGTGCTTGCCTTGAGCTGAAGAGCTGAGGGACAGGTCCTAGGTCCAGAGGTCAAGCTCCACAACCAACAACAACAAAAATAATAATAATAGTAAAGTAGTCCCAGCACACATGAACTGAGGAATTTTTAGAACCACTTTTCATCTATCTGAGGGAAAGAAAAGAGTCCAAAGAGGTGAAAAGTGTGACCCCTTTGTAGGTGGGCATGTATTGAGAGCAGTTGCTTTCTCTGGTTTGGAAAATCTGTTAGGAGCAGGGGAATTGTGTCTCCTGAAGTATCTTGATGTCTCAGATATGTGAAGGATTCTAGCTACCACCAAAGGCAGAGGTAAACTACAATGAATTTGCTACGTTTAGGTGGTCACTAGGACCCAGATGTGATGTAAGGAACAAGACTGTTATTCATATAGTTAATGCAACTGAGTTCCATCCATTTGTAGGATCTCAATTAAGTTAGAATGTAGAGATATTAGAGAGGCTGTTGCATTAAGAATGTAATAAATTTACAACTTTGGTGGAGGGGAGGATTGAGTGGGGGGAGTGGGGGAGGATGGGAAGGGTTGGGAAAGGAAAACAAAGGAGGAAGCTACAATGCTTGATAAGAAATGTATTCATTATCTTGCCCATGTAATTGTAACCCCTCTGTACAGTATTTTCACAATAAAAATAAATAAAAATTAAAAAAAAACCCACATCGTAAATATGCTTACATGGTCTTGCTTGAGTTTTTAGCCCCTTCCTGTAAAATTGATTTAAGTCATAGTATGATTAGAATTTTTCAATTACAAAAAAAAAAGAGGCATGCATATATTTTTGGTAAAGAAGAAATGCATTTGGGGGGCTGGAATTGAAAAAAAAGAAAAAAGTAATTGGCAGAATAATGTAGCGTCCTGTTTTAAATTCCTCTTTCAGGAGTGTATTAAGGAAAGTATCTTCCTCACTGCAATCAAGTCCCAGTTGGAGCAAATGGGATAGCAGTTGATAAGGACAGCAGCAATATGAGACTTGTCAAGATGATGACAAGCTTACCAAAATCAATGAGCACTGGCAACGTATCCTCCATGTCATTGGAACGAGGTTAGAAATGCCTGAAAATTGTTTTCTACTCCCATGGTTCTACCCAGAGCTAAGAAACTAAGCATGTTCTTCCTCTACCGTCATCTAGCAGTTTCATAAAATTGAAGATTCACATTAGATGATTAGAAAGGAAAATTGGAAATAGTACACTCAGCATTAAAAGTGATGTATTATTAGTAAAAAATGCTATGCTTTGGGTTAGTTTTTTTTCTCTAGTACTGAGGATCAAACCAGGAACCTCTGGTAGGGAAATGTTGCACTTGTGTTGCTTTGAGACTCAATCTTCCTATGGCCTTCATCTCCTGAGCTTGAATGATCCTTGCAGCCTTACAAGTTGCTGGACTATAGGTGTACCACTGTACCTGTATATATTAGGTTTACACATATATTTTGAGAGAACTTGTCATGAAGAATTCAGGAATTCTCTGTCAAAGCTGCATTATAAGTAAAGGAACTCTATTGTCCCAATGATGCCTGACTATTCCTGAGTGTGTTGCAAATGCCAGAGCTCATGGCACAAGCCTGCTTTCTAGAAGAGGCCCCTGACTGCTCCCACATGCAGGACCTGAGATAATAGACTTATTCCAATGTCTAATGGGTAACATCTGGGCAGATAAGTTTGAGGTAACTGAGTTACTGAGAGGAACTCCTGGGATTATAGAAGAGGTAGGAATTCAAACCAAGTACGGCATGCAAAACAGATGGAAAGCCATCAAGCTTCACATTGACCTACCCTTCACTTCAATCTTGCACACCCACCCACATTCCCCTGGATCTCCCCAAACCACTATGTCTTTGAACAGCAATGGTAGTGATGTACCATGATGTAAGACTGCTCCTCCCACCCCACACAGGATGCTTTTCACTACCTAGCTGAAAAAATTATTAAAGAAATGATCATACTGACACCCCAAGTTCAAGCCACACAAACAACAACGAAAAGAAAAGAAAAAAATTTAAAAAGGGAAAATTTTGGAAATAGCCAAAAACTCCTGAATGTTTCAGAGATGGGATTTGGGCATTTCTGGGAAATGTTTAGATTTTTTATAAATCTAAATTGGTGCAAGGATTATGCAGTATGTCTACCACGCAATTCTGCTACTTTATTGCTGTGTATACATTAGAGCATGGAAAACGATTCAACAATCCGTTTAGTGGCTGCAAATATCTTTTTATAGTGAGCAGAGGGCCATGACAAAATGTAAAGAACAGACAAAATTTACATTCAACAGAAACTATCTGTTAAAAATAAACACACAAGAGTCTCATAACCTCAATTATATTAATAGAACTAAAAATTAAAAAGCCAACTTATCTCATGCTTCCAATACATTTCCATTTTTTGAGTGGTCTAACAATGTTTCAGGAGGCACACAATGCTTTTCATGAAAAAAAAGCTCACCTATGTTCCCACATTTGGGAGAAAAAGGTCCCCATGCATCTATGCAGTCCTGGGAACTAGGGTCTAGCACTTGTGGAAGCCCACCTCCTCCAGGGAGGCACAGTGCATTGTGGAAATTTTAGTCTGTATTGCAGCACAGATCCTTTGAAAGTGCATAGTTTGTTTTTTTGTTTTGTTTTGTTTTTCTTTTTTTCTTTTTAAAAAGCAGGGCAACGATCCTTCTGCACATGTGCCTCCCCACCCCATGTGGGTATTTTCAGCCTGTAAATTCCAGTTCCTTTCCCGTTGCCTTGCTGCTGGAAGTTTTCTCTTCAGTGGAGCTTGGGAAGTGTAACATGAAGGGATCTCAGACTGCAGAACCAATGTCAGGTAGAAATTGCGAGCTGGATGCAGAACCCAAGAAGGAGTCTGTCCTCCACATATTCCTCCAGTATGGGGCTGATGATTTGTTCAGGGTTCAAGAGTTTGTGCTGCCAAAGCACTTGTGCCTCCAGGTGCCAGAAACTGGCTCACAAAGCTCTGACAGCAAGATGGGTAGTTCTCTCGAATAAGAAAAACAAGGAACTGTGCATTTCTATTTCCATGACTATGAAACACTGCTCTTAACCCATGTGACTTTATTAAACTTTGCCCAGGAGGAAGATGAGCATGGTAACATTTTTAGTGAAATTGTGAAGTGTGGGCCTGTTTTGACTCCATTTATATGGCATTTGTATTTTGGGTTTCTGTGTTGTTTATGTCGAGGTGTCTCTGTTCTGTGCCTCCCTTGTTAGATTTCTTAGCCCTCCTGCCATTAGTTCACACGTGTTTGTACAAGACCTTCTTTGTAGGAACAGGTCTACATGAGATATTACAGTAGTGTGTGATACTCCTGTTTTTTTCCTCTTTCTGTTAAGCAATGAAGCGTAGCAATGTTTGAAGGAGGATACCTTGTCAACTTTGACAAGCCTTACAGAGCAGAGGCAGAAAGGCAAAGGAAGGACAAAATGTTTTCAACTTTATTGCCTTAAGCAAAAATTGAATCTACTTCCTAGAGCACAAGGCTCAGGTGTACTCTTTCCTCTAACACTCCCAATCACTAGCTGCTGTTGGAAATTTAACACTAACTAGTAGGAGGGGAAATGAACTTGCCTGAGGAATTAGACAGAACCTAGTTCTCAGAAGGGACATGGGGTTGTGGTTTGTGGAGGAGAGGAATAATTTTCACAACTGAAAGTATCTATCTCTGTTCTTACTAGTTTATTCAGCCTGTTCACACTATCAATTCTTGTACATGATCTCTCAAATGTCTCACCTGTGGATATACTGATAGTAGCCTTAAAGCATTGTTTTTTTACCTGCAGTTGAGAAAGTGTTGGTCACAGATTGTTACAGAAGGAAACTTGAGGTACTTTGTTTTGCTCAAAGTTGTATGTTTTGTAGATGGAAGGTGTAACAAAGTATTAGCTAGTGTTCTCCATTTTGTGTCAATCTGCTCAAAGAAGTATTATTTCACTTAAGAATTTCTTAATGGGAATTGAAGTCAATGAAGCTTGAACATTCCTTTAAAATATCTTAGTGAAACATATTGATCCCTTTTATCCTTTGCACTTCCTATGGATTTTCCTAGATTAAAATGTTACTAGCATGGATATTCCCCAGTTTATTTGTTCTTAACCAGTTACCATTTCTCCACTAGAATATTGAGCCTATTTTACATCACTTAAAATGAGAGATTGTTGAAATAGGTATTCCAAAACAATTGTTCAGTAGAATTTAAATACACTACAATGCACTTTTTTGTGTGCTAATCCTGGTTCCTGGGCTCAAGCACTGGAAACTGACCCTGAGCTTCTTTTTTCCAGCCTAATGTTCTACCATTTGAGCGACATCTCCACCTCCAGGTATTTTTAGTAGTTTATTGGAGATCAGAGTCACTTAGATTTTCCTGCCCCAGCTGGTTTCAATCTGTGGTGCTCAAAAATCAAACTTCTGAGTAGCTAACATTAAAATCATAAGCCAACTCAGCCCAATTACAATAAACTCTTTTAAATACACATTATATTTCTAATAAAATAATATGAAAAAAACATTTTAAATTTTAAGGAGAGTAGTCCAAATCTGAAAACAAAAAGAAAATATCCCATCCTGAAATCTACAACACTCCTGGTCTTGAGTATTTGAATATGGATAATTAGTGTATAAAAATTACTTTGTGCTGGGCACCAGTGGCTCACACCTGTAATCCTAGCTACTCAGGAGGCTGAGATCTGAGGATCACGGTTCAAAGCCAGCCCAGGGAGAAAATTCCGTGAGACTCTTATCTCCAATAAAACCACTAGAAAACTGGAAGTGGTGCTGTGGCTGAAGTGGTAGAGCGCTCGTCTTGAGCTGAAGAGCACAGGGACAGCTCCCAAGCCCAGTGTTCAAGCCCCACGACTGATCCAAAAAATAAAATTTCTTTGTAAGTTTTTAGAGAAAACATTCTTGTGAAGTGGAAAAACTCAATATGAATTTGCAGATGTTGCTTTTAAATGATTCCTATTGTGTTTCTTAGCAGAAAGGACCTAAGTGAAGTTTATAGAGTAGATTTTCATTTTTCATGCATATCACTATGAAGTTCATTTTATTTTATATAAAGAGTATCCATTCCATGCAGTTGTTTTAAAAAAAACCTGTGTGGATGGATAGTAGCATTTCCTGTTTAATAAGCCAACCAACAAATACAAGGAAAAGTATATAGATATGTAATTTTTAAATTTTTATTGGTCTGCATTTTGGCGTGTCATCAGCTTGGAATTTTATGTTAGTATTATTGGTATAACTTAAGATTTTAATCTTCTGGTTCTTTGGCTGTGGTTGTTGGTTGGGACAGTGTAAATCCTATGAGTAGTATTTCATGTTACATCTTTATTAAGTCCTTTATCTTCATCAGGATGGCCACAATTCTTCATATGATTGTTTAGGAAGTAAGCATTAGGGACTTCTCACACCTCTATTTACATAATCTTTACTGATTATGTGAAGCAGGTTAAAAGGCAAATTTCAAGTCATTGCACAAGGGTACTCTGAGTATTTGGATACAGGGAAGTATTTCATTTGAAAACCACTACTGAAATATTATGCAAGTAAAATGTATTGTATAAATTTTCCTGTATAATTACGGGTGAAAAAGTATTGAGTTATAACCTATATGCTCTCCATGAAATTTAAATATGTAAATGAATAAGATAGAGTACAAAAGCTCAATGGAGTCCTAGAATCCATTTTAACGAATAGAAAAATAATTCATACAACCCTAAGTATTAATAACTAGTGTTATTGAAGGTGTGGATTTTTGTTTCAATTATTCAATTATTTTTAGGAACCTTAGTTTTAATGAATTTTGTGTGTGTATTAACCTAGAAATGAATTGCTTTTATACTGTCTGTTTATCAACTAATGGACTGTGGAGTCAACTTCAGGTGAGTATTTCATACTCTACTTGAGATATAAAAGATTCTTGTCCCATAAGAAGGCTTTTGTGTTTTTTCACTCCATGTATGTTTTGAGCAGGAAAATCTGGAGCATAATCACACAGGTTCTTTCCTGACTATGTCAGTTGCCTTTTCTCTAAGACAGGCTTCCAGAATCTTCTGTTCATTATCAACAACAAGAAAGAATGAGAGGATCTGTGGTGAGTTGCTTTTTATTTCTCATTTTCCAAATTCCATTTTAGCAAGCTTACGGTGTCTATGATTTAAAAACAGAAAAAGTGATTCTGCTTTAGGAACATGTTTCTAAATCAGATAAAGATGATTTTTAGAGTTCGATTTTCGAGAAAACAACTTGTACAACTTATTGTTGCAATGGGTCCACCTGTATCCCTAGGTAAACGTTTGTTTTTACACTTTCCCTCTGCAAATTATACCAACATCAAAGACAGTGAAAGCAGGGGTTATACCATGGGGGGAGGGACATACAAAGCAACATAGAAATCATCTTATAAATATGTTAGAAACAATTGCATGAAAGAAAAAAAAAGCACTTGAATACTTATCTTGGGGTTCACAATGTACTCATTATCTTGCCCATGTAATTGCAACTCCTCTGTACGGTATTGTCACATTTTTTATTAAAAGATGGTTTTTAGAATGAGTATATTATAACATGTTACAGTCTGTCTAAATTGAGGGAAGACTTGCTTCCAGTTTTTCTGATGTGAGAATAAGTAGTTACACTTATGTGATTCAGTGACATTGAGAAGGTCACTTGTCATGGAAAATGAACATTTGCCAGCAACTTGTCAGAGATCACCTCTTTATGAGTAATGTTGGATTATGTTGCAGAGTTTTTACCAGTGTTTATGAAATAGTGTGCTCTCACACACAGCTTCAACTGTTATAGATGACTGAGTAACTATATGTAATTAAATTATTCTCCATACATACTTCTTGGCCTGCTTCCTGGTCCCTGACTACATAAAACTTGATAATAGTTGATGATATAGGATATGGTGTTCCTGGAAAGCCCTCTGTATTTTCTCTAGTTGTCCTCACGAGATTTTTTTCTCTATTTTTCTCTCTTTCTGAGAGAAGTAAAAATTAAAAAAAAGATAGCATAAGCAAAAACTAATAATGAAAAATACAAATAGCGATAATATGTAAGGATATGAACATCAGACCAAAATATATGACCACAGATACAGACCATTGATAATAACTGACATATCATACAATTTGATAATAAAAGTTTTATGGTGAAAAGCAAAGTATGCGAATCCATCTTTAAAGGGCCATGCAATTATAATATCTTTAATCTATAAATTTGTAGAACTCAATATGAGAAATAAAAATACATGATAAATACAAGAAAATTTAAAAATATATTTGTAATATTTTATGAGTGAAATAAACACAGGGGAAATTACAATGGATCTCAAAGAAATGTATTCTACCATTGTGATTTATAGATTATTAAATGTAGCCATTTTCTTACTACACATTTGAAATAAAAACAAATGAATTGGGGTTGGGAATATGCCTAAGTGGTAGAGTATTTGCCTACCATACATGAAGCCCTAAGTTCAGTTCCTCAGAAAAATTAGGAAATGGCATTTGGGCTTAAGTGGTAGAGTGGTAGCCTTGACCAAATCAAGATCAGGAAAGGTACCCAGGACTGGCCCCCAGTTCAAGCCCCAGGAATAGCAAAAAAGGTTTAAATATGTATAGTGTATTCACATGAATATCTTCTGGAGGGTGGGGGAAAGCCAGAGAACTTGAAGGAAATAGGGTAAAAAAGTGGATCTTAGGAGGTCATTAGGCATTGATGAAAGTAAGCTATACAAGTCATGATTCACGATGGAAGTGTGGTGGAGATAAGTGTCTCACAGCTTTCTTGCCAGGGCTGGCTTTGTACCATGATCTTCAGATCTCAGATTACTGAGTAGCTAGAATTACAGGAGTGATCCACTGGTGCCAAGAAATGATTTGTTTTTAGTAGATATGTGAATATTTATTGGACTTTCAATGCTATTTAGATGTAAGATTCCAGTCTGTGTGAAGTGTCATTTGTTTCTAAGGAAAGCTTCAGGTGGATTATATACATTTCAAGGCAATTTAATTCTCATTCTTCAAGAATTCGAATCAGCAGTTTGACAAAAGTTCCAAACTATGTTCCCTAAAAGGAGACTGTTTCCACAAAATTGAGATGATTATCATGGGTGGATATACAATCTAGAAAATGCACACACACACACACACACACACACACACACACACATATATATATATAAATACATATATAAATGTATTTATATCTGTATATATAAAATTATACACATATATACATATATAAATACAAATGTATTTATAAATTATAAATTTATAAATATAATTTATATTTTATATTATAATATAATATATATTTATTATATAAATATATATTATAATTTATAATATAAATTTATAATTTATAAATACATTTGTATTTATATATGTATATATAAAATTATATATTTATATAAATACATGTGTATTTATATATGTGGTGTGTGTGTGTGTGCAGTGGTTCACGCCTGTAATCCAGGCTCCTTAGGAGTCTGAAATCTGAGGTTTTCATTTTGAAGCCAGTAATGCTACTAAAGTCTCCATGAGACACGTATCTCAAATTAAGCACTCATAAACTGGAAGTGGAGCTAGACTCAAACTAATAGAATCTTAGCCTGGAGAAAAAGAACTGAGTTCAAGCCACACAACCTGCAAAGTTTAAACCAATACTGGGGGAAAGTCAACCATGGAGCCAGTGAGAAATAAGAAAGAAGATTTGGAGCAACTTGATAAACAGAATATCTGAGATCTTACAGCTATTTTGACACAGAATGAACAATAGGTCTCCACTCTTTCTTATTAACAGGGCACTGTGTTCCTAAACCTCAATTGATTGGCAAGCTGGAGGAAGATGATGAGCCATATATGGGAGAAGCCTCAGACTAGAATTTCACAGGTCTAATAACAACAGGTGCTGGAGGAGATGCGGACAGAAGGGAATATTACTGCATTCTTGGTGGGAGTGTAAACCTGTTCAACCACTTTGGAAAGCAGTATGGAGGTTCCTCAAATGATTCCACATAACACTCCCCTATGGCCCAGCAAACCCACTTTTGGACATTTACCCAAATGATCACAAACAAGACCACACTAAAGCTACCAGCACAAGAATATTTACCATAGCTTAGATATGGGACCAACCCAGATGCCCCTCAGTAGAAAAATGGATAAGAAAATGTGATATCTATACACAATGGAATTCTACGCCTTTATCAGAAAGAATGATATTGCCACATTTGTTAGGAAATGGAAAGACTTGGAAAAAAATTATATTAAGTGAAGTAAGGCAGGCCCAAAGAAACATAGG
Source organism: Dipodomys merriami (assembly GCF_024711535.1). Taxonomy (NCBI): domain Eukaryota; kingdom Metazoa; phylum Chordata; class Mammalia; order Rodentia; family Heteromyidae; genus Dipodomys; species Dipodomys merriami. The sequence continues at coordinate 54,914 of NW_027203442.1, read as the reverse complement.
CCCCATGGTTTCTATTTTTGCAATAACTAGTATATGTCTGAGTCAAGGAGAAAAGGTCAGATAAGTTGAAGTTAGGGGAATCAACCCAAGATAAGTATTCATTTTTTTTCTTTCATGCAATTGTTTCTAACATATTTATAAGATTATTTTTTTGTTCCTTTGTATGTCCCTCCCCCATGGTATAACCCCTGCCTGCACTGTATTTTTATGTTGATATAATTTGTGGAGGGAAAGGGAAAAAACACATCGTTTAAATAGGGATATAGGTGGACCCATTGCAAAAATGAGATGTACGAGTCGTTATGTCTAAAAACGAACTTTTCAACTTTGGGGTTGGGGGAAAGAAAGGGGGGGAGGTTAGGGAAGGGGAGCCGGTGGGGAGATGGGAAGGGATGGGAACGGGAAACAAAGGAGGAGGCAACAATGCTTGATAAGAAATGTACTCATTATCTTGCCCATGAATTGTAGCACCTCTGTACAGTATTTTCACAATAAAAAAAAATAATTTCACAGGTGAGTTAAAGCATCTTGCATAGTGATCTTGGATCCAGAACTGAGTTGGTAAATTCATCTTGCTCTGTACTGACCAATAATATTCCTAATTCCCCCGAGTCCCATGTGTTGCAGAGAACTTGGTGATTCTTTGTGTTGGATTTGTGAATCAAAAATGCATGCAGATACATACTGAACTGTGTGTGGCCATAAAGTTAAATTTAGCAATTCTTTCTCTGTGTGCAAATTGTTCTGACAAAAAAAGAAAATTAGAAATGTCAAAGATGAGATTTCATTTCTTTGAAACTAGGACAAGGCAGATATAGGATATGAGTAGGCCAAGACTGCTATCCTCTGATAAGGATAAGGTGTGGAGAGGCCAGGATACAGAATCAAAGTTTTAGTCTAGAGAGAATGATTAACTAGGTGGTGAGCTGGAGAATTTTTGGGCTTCCATAGGTTTGAGGGGCAGGAATAAATTTTGATGAAACTTTGTCTAAAAAGGAGAGAAACAAATTTTAAAATTACTAAGATACTTAAAATAATTCATTGTGGTAAGTTAGAACTGAAGAGATGGTGTATAAAACTTTACCCTCAGGTGACTGGCAAAAGGCTTGTATAAAAAAAAGGTAGTCTCCAAAATTAGAAAATACCCTTCTCCTAATGTTTGAGAAGTAGAGTAGCATTATATATATAATATTTTAAGGGGGAAAAAGGGGTTGGGAAGGTGGCTCAGTGGTAGAGCGCTTGCCTTGCATGCATGAGGCCCTGGGTTCGATTCCTCAGCACCACATAAGCAGAAAAAAAAAAGCCAAAAGTGGTGCTATGGCTCAAGTGGTAGCGCGCTAGCCTTGAGCTGAAGAGCTAAGGAACAGCGCCCAGGCCCAGAGTTCAGGACCCACAACCGGAACCCTCCCGCACAAAAAACAAAAAGCAATTATAACCCTAAAAAACAAAACAGTATTTCAGAAAAAAACAAAAATACTAAATACGACAGTATGTAGCCTAACATGCTATCACTAAATAGGTTAGAAATTTGTGTAAATAATTCCTCTGATATGAAAAAGACGAGAAAACTGAAACAGAAAAAACATTTTCCATCATAAAATATTAGTATTGGTTTCTTAATCAATACATTATGGAGAACAAAATATATCTCTCTATAAATCAAAACCTATTTGAATATCTTAAAATCTCTAACAGTATGGGAAATATGTCTTTACCTTTACATTAAGGATTTGATTTATGTTTTTGTCTTTTTTTCATGACTCATTTTAGATGTTCAAGAAATGGAGGATTTGATTAAAACATACCAGGAAGGTTCAGATGAATGTGTGTGTGTGAAGTGGCTGTCATGGATAGTAACTGAGTGGAGCAAAGAGTGGGATTACTAACAACTTCTACCTTGGCCTCAAAACAGAAGCCAGAGCTGAATAGGAATGACGAGAACTCCTTAAGGGTGAGAACTGTAGAGTTCATTCAACATCAGAACATTTTCCCCTATTGCGAGTCTGATGAGATGCCTGCTGCATATACGCCTGTTCTGTCACCTATAGATAAACAATCCCTTAGATATTTGGAGCCTTTTAGTCAAAATTATGAGGGTCCAAATAAGCGTCAGTATTTTGAATATGGAGTAGGGAAGATTTTAAACTCAGAGACCATGTTCTTTCCACATAATTAGGTTTGTGTCAGAGATCCTGCTTATAACCATAATGAATATAGAGAAGAATATGTTAAGTCTTCACTCCTTGCCCAAGACATTTGTCAGGGAGGGAGGAAAACACCTGAGAGCACTATATGCGGAAAAACATTCCACTTAAGGTCTACAGAAACTATGAATCAGAAAAGACACACAGGAAAGAATCCTCATACATGTAGTGAATTGAGCGTTCAATCAGTAAGGATTTACACCTTACAAAACCTCAGAGGAAATATCCAGAGGAGCCTGATGAGTTTAAGCAATGTGCAAAATATATCTCTAAGAAGTCAGAACTGACTTGCCAACCTAAAACACCACAAGAAGAGAAACTCTATGAATATGAAGAATGTAGGAAAATTTCCACTCTGAAGTTAGGACCCAGAAAGCACCAGAGAACTGACACAGAACAGAAACCTTATGAATATAATGAATATGGAAAGTATTTCAGATGTAAGTCAAAGCTTAGTGTCCATCAGAGAACCCACACAGGAGAGAAACTTTATGAATGTAAAAAATGTAGAAAGTATTACAGATAGAAGTTACAATTTACTGCCCATCAGAGAACACACACAGGAGAGAAACCTTATGAATGTAACAAATTTGGAAAGTATATCAGACGTAAGTTACACCTTACTGTCCATCAGAGAATACACACAGGAGAAAAACCTTATGAACATAACAAATGTGGAAAGTGTTTTCCTCAGAGGACACACCTTTGTCATCATCAGAGAACACACACAGGAGAGAAAATAAAAATGTAATGTGTGTGCAAAGACTTTTACCCAGAAATCAGACCTTACTATTCATCAGAGTACACACACAGGAGAGAAACCTTATGAATGTACCAAATGTGGAAAGTATTTTCTATGTAAGTCACACCTTACTGTCCATCAGAGAACACACACAGGAGAGAAACCATATGAATGTAACAAGTGTGGCAAGTCCTTCATATGGAGTTCACAGATCAGCAGGCATAAAAGAATACACAAAGATGAGAAAACTTAGGAATTTGGTAAATACGGAAAATCTTTCACCTGGAAGAAAAATCAGCTTGTATCAGAGAACCCAAACAGGATATAAGACTTGTGATAGCAAATGTGCAGTCTTTCACATAGAAGGAATACCTCAGTGTTCAACCTTGAATGCACACAGAGAAAAATCTTATGAATAAAATATGTGGAATTTTTTTCAAGAAGAAATCATACTTAAATTTTCATCAGCAAACACACAGGAGAGAAACTTTATGAATGTAACAGTATCAAAAAAGTCCTTCAGTAGGAAGTCATGCATGAATGAGTGTTTATAGAGCACACACAAGAATGAAAACTTATAGATAATATCAATGTAGAAAATCTTACTTTGAAGTCATACCTCAGTGTTCATCAGAGAAATGACTCTCATAGGAGAAAAGAAACTATCAAATATAAGAAATATGAATTGACTTTTACTGTGAAGTCAGTCCTCAGTGCATCCAAAAATATAAACAGGAGATAAAAAGTGAATATAATAAATGTAGACAACTATTTAGTCAGAAGTCATGTCTCTACAGGTTTCAGAGACCTGGCAACATGACAGAGTGTCTAGTGAAAATTAGAGGATGTCTTTCAAGCAGAAATCACCCTTCAGTCAGCATTGGAACACTCACACAAAATGAAACCCAATGTAGGAAAACCTTTGACAGAAACCTCTGTGATTTATACAGCAACCCTTTATTGCAGAATTAAACTAGGTGTAATGGAAAACCACCCACTGAGCCAATATTTCTCATCCTTTCATTGTATTGGGTAGGGATGATGTACTTTCACCTTCAAAGATTGGACAAAAGTGATAGGTATAAATTACTTCCAGGCTTGACAAATAATTAAGATAGTGAAGTTGTTGATTTGTGTCTTTTATATTAAGGAATGGCTGTTGGCGGAAATTTAATAAACTCTTCTCAGAAATAAGAGCTCTGGACCTTTGATATTTGACTGAGATCATCAAAAGTGGTTTGGTAGTGATAGATGGGGAAAGACTGTCATGCTTGAAGCCAAGGACATGAGAGCACTGACTTCTCTACTGCTCCCCCAAAAGTCTTCCATTATATGTGTGGTCCATACATTATAACATTATTACTATTCCATTTCAGTTTTTGAATGGAATATCTGTTGGAAGATAACACTCCTGGTTGATTACATAATGTGTACAGGATTAAAATCTCTCTCATCATCTTTCATCCTCATGTTCATGAAACATTCAGAAAATATGAAAGAGCACGTATTTGGGAATACATTTTCTTTTTGTGTGGGTAGATGTCTTATAGCTTGAACTCAAAGCCTAGCCACTCTGTTAAGTACTTTTACTCAAGTACCACTTGAATCACAGCTCCATTTCTATTTTCTTCGGTGGGGAAATGAAAACATGATTCATAAGCATTTGGCTTTGTATGAGTAACCCAAAAATGACTTTAGTACTTTCTTTTTATATTTAATTAATTATAGATGATGCGTTAATTGTGACTGATTCACTTTTAGTCCATTATGATGTTGTTCTGAGTGAGTTATAATTAAAACACTAGTGTGGATAATGTGGAGAGCCTGTGTTTTCTCACTGTTATGGAGGCTGAAAGTGAATTTCTCACTAATATTGCTTTTTCCAGTTCCATGAAGATGGGTGTAAAAAATCAAAATTAAGTTATGGTTTTGCTAAATTTAATTGTGTAGCAATTTTAAAAAGCTAGACTTTCAAAAAATGAGGAACAAGAACTTGGAGAATACTTACAGAGATAAGCAAAAACAGGAATCTGGTAGATATTTTGCAGGGTAAAATACAGGTAAAAATGATCCTTGTGGCTGTCTAATGCATACATAGGTACATAGACTATGTTTAAACTTTAAGCCAAGAGGTAAAGGCTGTTGCCCAGTGTTTCAATGAAGCATTTAAATGCAAATTAAACTTACTTTAAAAAAAAGGAATTAAAAATGGCCTACCCTTTGTGAAAAATTTGTTAAGTTGTGGGTAGTGGCAGGCCTCCCAGACAAAGAAAAGTTTAAAAGGGAAAATTATCCTAAAGTTTATTTCAAAGTAGAAAAGATAAATTAGGATAACGAAATTATTGTTCAACCTAGTTTGCCATGATAGGATTTTTGTAATAGTTTCCAAAAGGCCCACAGTAAAGGACATAGGACAAGTTTGTCACATGGAATTTTGGACCTTAATAAGTTCAAGGTAAGACCATGCTTATAAATCCACTTCCAATGACCATCTTTCAGCTTTTAGTTGGAGTAAATATGCCCACAAGTAAAGATTCATTAATCTGAACACTGGTGTCAAGCTAGGCTGGGCAGAGAAAGGTCCCTGTGAGATTGTCATCTTTAATCTGCTAGCAGAGTGTTCAAAAGCCGAGTTGGTTTGGAGTTCAAAGTGGCAAAGTACTAGCCTTGATCTGGAGAGTTGAGGGACAATGCTCAAACCCTGAGTTCAAGTCCACCAACCGACCAAGGAAACTGTCAAAGATGCATTTATTCCAGCATAGACAAAGGCATTCCTGGAACCCTGAAAATGTTGGAATATGCAGAGGCAGTAAGCCACTGCTCATTGGATGGCAGAGATGGTATCAGATCCTGAAGTCACTTGTGCTTGTCTCTTCAAAGCTTGAACAGAGTACAGAGGTCATGGGAAGAGAGTTTGTAGGCATGCTTAATGCCCATGTCTGGCTAACTCAGCATGGACTTCCCAGTCCTCTATGATAGTGTGTAGTGAAAGCTAAAGATGTAAAATATGAGGGATAATTTAAATCCCAACCCACCTGTATCAGCTCAAAGTCCCAATTGGCAGTGAGTTTTGAGCTGGCCCATCCACATTAATTCATCTGCTAAGGAAAGAAAGTTGTGTGGACTTGAGATTAGGTCCCCATTTAGATCTAACTGCCTACAGAGGCAGACATTGCTGCAACCATTACAGATCAGGCTCCTCATCCAACCAGAAAAAATTTTTACAAACCAAAATGTTAAACAAGATATGATACTAGAGCCTAAAAAAGTGTCTGTACATCTGTTAAAGGTTAAATGTTGTATATAAGTGACTTTAAACAGGCTGCCCAGATGCAAGGGGTGGTACTTAGAATGCCAATCAGATGGAGTTTATAAACATCTACTGGGATTTACTACAAAACCCTGGCAAATAATTGTTAGTCAATTGTTTACAAGTTATAGGTAACCTCAATCTCGTTGATTTCCTTGTTGCTTTTATTGGAAATAAAAAGGGCTTTTGTGACAAAGATTCCTTTTGCCACAGTTCAAAGCCATCCTGAACACAAAGAATCTCTCTAAAACTCAATTTCCCAGCTAATCAGCCATGTGCCAGTCTGGAGGCATGGCTCAAAAGAATCTCACCTCCAAGCAACTCTCTTAGGTGGTAGAGTACTAGCCTTGCAGAAGTGCTCAGGGAGAGTGCCCAGACCTTGAGTTCAAACCAGACAATGCCAAGTAGGAGAAGCTCTCCAAGCAACAGACTCTAAGACACCCCCTTCCACTACCCCCGCCCTGCACCATCTAGGACAAAATTAGTCCAGACAATGGAAATCCATGGAGAGCAATAAGAGGAGATGACATCCTAAATGGAGTCACTTTATGCTTGCCCTTTCAAAATTAATCAGAACTGGGAGAACAAGAGAAACAGTTGCTTGCCCACCTAAATGTCCATACCTGCCTATCTTCTATCTGGACAGAAAGTTCCAGTCTTGTTTTTGTTACTTGCTATTTGTATTTATAGTAGCCTCTGACTGGTATTCTCAACTAGTGCATTTTCTTCTCCCTTACCTAGTTGTCCAAAAGACACTAGACACCCCCTTTCTCCCTACTTCCCTTAGTAGGGGCTTATGCTTCAAATATTACTTTTTTGGCCCATGGCTAATGTGTGTTATCCTATGCCATTCATGTTAACTGACCTTGGTACCTTGTCATTTTTTGCCTGATCTATCCAAAAGTCTCCTTTAACAGGTTAACAGTCCCAACCCAGGACACCACCTGGGAGCAAGTCATGGCTATCCTAATACTACAGGCAACTGGAGACATCATTTACATTGCCCTGCTGGACCCTAATATCCCCAGCTCCAGTGACTCCTTCACCTCCCCAGCAGGAAGTAGCCAAAAGAACCCATGACACCTGTTGACTCTGGTACCTTTAAATATCTCTGCAACCTCCTCTGGCTACTGTAATCCTAAAGTGGAAAAAGTCTTACCTCCCACCTCCAGGATGACAGGAGCCAGGTACCATGGTATGTCTCCTCTGGTAATCAAACCTTCCTGGCTTATTTCTCTCTTGGCTGATAACAGCAATTTTTGTCTGAACAGCAACTTTGCTTTTTATTAAATGTGTCTTGATATTTTAAATTAAAAAATATGCATATATATTTTTGTAGATTGTGGGGCATGAACTCTGGGCCTGGGTGCTGTCCTTCAGCTGTTCATCTCAAGGCTCATGCTCTACTATTTGTTCCACAGTACTGCTTCTGGCTTTTTCTGTTCATGTGATGCTGAGTCAAACCCATGGCCTCATGCATGCAAGACAAGCACTCTACCAATGAACCACATTCCAAGCCCTAGAAAGATGTTTTAAAAAGTTGTTTCATCGCAGAACTTAAATAAAAACAGTAATTTAATGGGATTTTCTTGCACATTTAAACAACAGTAAAATATTGCAGAATTTTTTAAAAGATTAGGAATATATATCAAGTAACATTGAGCAGTCTCATGTGTAAAAGTAGCATTCAGAAACTCTGTATGAAGATAGGTCCATACCAATAGCTCCTTTTTCCCATTTCTCAGGAATTTAGACAGAAACTTGATCATGTCCCAACTGTTCAAAATTGTGAAACTCTTGGCTCTGAGTGACACTTGGAGTAGAAGGCAAGGTTTTGTTCATCATATCATCATGGTGCGAGGTCATCCTAGATTGTGCACATTGAACACCTGGCACCATACACACTGCCATAGGCCATATTGTTTCAAAAAATAAAACCCACAATCACACGTTACTATAATGCTGCATATGAAATCATTTTAACATGACAAAAAATGAGCAGCAAGCAAAATGTACTTTAACTAATTTTGAAATTTTCAGGGAGAATTACGGATATTCGTCACATGGAAAAACAATAAAATTGAATGTGAAGAAGCCCAATGGGGCTGCAGAGGGGCTGGAGCCTGTGAGCTGTGAGATCCAGGGACAAAATCTCAGCCTCACCGCTGCTTCTGCCATCGTCCAGAGACCAATGACCCCCTGTCTTTCCTCCACCACCTATTCAGGACACAGGACATGCAGTCATGGATAGAAATGAGATGGTGCCATAGGGCCAAAGTGGCCAAGCAAGCTGAGCAATATGGTGATATGGCAGCCTGCATCAAGTCTGGAAATGAGCAAGAAGCTGAATTACCTAATGAGGAAAGGAATCTTCTCTCAGCTGCTTATTGGAACCCATAGGTCATCTTGGAGTGTAGTTTCAAGTATTGAGCAAAAGACAGAAAGTTCTGAGAAAAAGCAGCAAATCGTGTGAGAACACAGGAAGAATTGAGAACAAGCTAAGAGATATCTGCAATGATATACTATCTCTTTTGGAAAAGTTCTTGACCCCTAATGCTCCACAAGCAAAGAGAAAAGTTTTCTATTTGAAAATAAAGAAAGACTTCTATCACATCATGGCTGAGGTTGCTGCTGGTAATGACAAGAAATGAATTGTGAATCAGGCACACCAAGCATACCAAGAAGTTTTTTAAGTCAGCAAAAAGGAAATGCAACCAATGCATCCTATCAGATTGTGTCTGGCCCCTAAATTCTCAGTGTTCAATTATGAGATTCTGAACTCCACAGAGGAAGTTTCTTTTCTTGAAAAGACAGCTTTTGATGAAATCATTGCTGAACTTTATACTTTATGTGGGTTATGTTACTTCTATTTTAATTTCTGTATTTCCCATGTGTTTTCTGTTAGTTTGTTTCATATTAGAAGAGTAAAGCCCGTTAACATTTAGTGAGTTATCCGTTTTCATCATGAGATGGCCAGTATGATGATGTGGAATTTTTAAACAAGGTATAAATGTTTGGCATGTGCTTTGGTTCATGGTGACTTCACAAGAGCCAGTGTTGAAACTGATTCCATGTCTAAGCGAAGAAATCTTCCTACATATTGATTTGTCTTGGTGGAGATTAAGAGGGAAATTGGTTCCAGTCAAGGTGTGGTTATTGTGGGTATTATAAAGTTTTGGAGCACTTGTAGGGCTGTGGCTCAAACAAATATTCCATGGCTATTCCAAGGTGCAATCATGTATTTCTGTGGAAGAATCTATTTCAGTGAGCACACCTTTGACTACAGCACCAGAAGTGTTCTTTCAGACAAAGTTGTAACCCAATTAAGGGCAGAAATGGTTCACATTCCATTATTTGTGAAATTACCTGCTGTTTGTTCAAATTATTTTTGCTACACGTTTTATTTGTATTTCAATGTTTTAGACAACCTAAGAACTGATGTAAAAGTAAAGGTGTAGTAAAAATGAACTGCTTGGTATTGACAATTCATGTATATTCAGCAAAGCCATAAACAAAGAAACCCTATGTTTAGGAAATGAAAAGACTTGGAAAAAATTATGTTAATTTATTATATTAAAAATTATATTAAGCCCAAAGAAACTTAGGTCCCATCGTTTCCCTTATTTGCAATAACTAGTATATGTCTGAGTCAAGCAGAAAAGGTCAGATAAGTTGATGTTAGGGAAATGAACCCTAAGATATGTATTCAAATGTTTTTTTTTCTTTCAGATGATTGTTTCTAACACATTTAAAAGATCATTTCTTTGTTGCTTTGTATGTCCCTACCCCATAGTATATCCCCTGCTTTCACTGTATTTGAGGTTTGTATAATTTGTGGAGGTGAATGGAAAAAAATTGTTTAAATAGGGATACAGGTGGATCCATTGCAACAATGAGCGGTTATGTGGAAGATGTTATGTGGAAAAATGAACTTTACAACTTTGGTGGGAGGGAGCAGGATTGGGTTGGGGGGCTGGGAGGAAGATGGGAAGGAATAGAAAGGGGAAACAAAAGAGGAGGCTACAATGCTTGATAAGAAATGTACTCATTATCTTGCCCGTGTAATTGAACCCCTCTGTACAGTATTTTCACAATTAAAAAAACCCTATGTATTTAACTTGTTTTTAGATTCTTTTTCCTTCTGTGATTTTTTTCTTTTTTGCTATGTGCCTCAAACACATGTGTTGCAAAATAAAAAAACTAGTTAACAGGGAAATAAGATGATGGCCTGCTTTGTTTAATGTCTTTTGAAATTTTCATGAACAATCCAAGCATAATTGTAAAGAACACATGTATTAAGTTCATTTGAGTGGAATAAAACATTTTTGAATGGACTTTTCAACTACTTTCTCTATTATTTTTCATGTAAATCATTTTTTTGAGTTTGAATCTCCTCTAAGGAAATTGTACATTATTAGAAAATTGTTCCTTAGTCACTTTTGGCAGGTAATAGGCTTTTACCGAGTTAAATTGCAAAGTTTATCATAACAACAAAAATACTAATGTAACCACCAAACACCTCCCATATTCCGCATTCTCTCCTCATCTCAAAAACAAAAGTGTTTTTTCTCCTTTGAGGAGTGGAAAATCTGCCCATATGACATTGGATAGCATTAACTGTAAATTCTATGCTTCCTAATCAGTTTTGGTTTTTCAGAATTTCTTGGTTTTAGGTAATGTTCTCTATTTTGTCTCAATCTGCTCGAAAAAGTATTATTTCACTTAAGAAATTCTTCATGGAAATTGAAGTCAATAAAGCTTGAACATTCCTTTAGAAGATGTTAGTGAAACATGTTGATCCCTTTTTATCCTTTGCACTTCCTACGGAGTTTCCTAGCTTAAAATGTTACTAGCATGGGTATTCTCTATCTTATCTGTTCTTGACATGTTACAATTTTTCCACTAGATAAATGAGCCTAATTTACATCATTTAAAATGAGAGACTGCCTAAATCTGTATTCCCAAGAAATTGTTCAATAGAATTTAAATACAATAAAATAAAATGCTCTTTTTTGTGTGCTAGACCTGGTTCTTGGACTCAAGCACTGGACATTGACCCTGAGCTTCTTTTGTTCCAACCTAATGTTCTACCACTTAAACCACATCTCCACTTCTAGGTATTTTAGTAGTTTATTGGAGATTAGAGTCTCTTACACTTTCCTGCCCCAGCTGGCTTCAATCTGTGGTGCTCAGATCTCAGCCTTCTGATTAGCTAAGATTACAACCATGAGCCACCAGAGCCCAGTTACACAATAAACTCTATTAAATATAGATTATGTTTGTAAAAAAATAATATGGAATAAAAAACTTTAAATTTAAGGAGGATACTCTAAATCCCAAAACAAAAAGAAAATATCCCACCCTGAAATCTACAAGACTTTTGATTTTGAGTATTGGAATATGGATAATTAGCCTACAGAAATTTCTTTGTAACTTTTTAAAAGTATGAAATCATTCTTGTGATGTGGAACAATCCAAAATGAATGTACAAATGTTGCTTTTAAGTAATTCATATTGTTTCTTAGCACAAACGACCGAACTGAAGTTTACAGAGTAGATTTTCATATTTCGTACATATCACTGTAAAGTTTATGTTATTTTATATTAAGATTTCTATTCCACGTAGTTGTGTAAAAAAAATAAGAAAAAAACCTCTGGATAGTAGCATTCCTGTGTATAATCCAAACAATAAATATAAGAAAAGCATATGGATATTTAAATTATTTTTTTATTTTTATAAGTCTGCATTTTAGGGTGTCCTCAGCTTAGAATTTTGTGTTAGTATTATTTGTGCAACATAAGATTTTAATCTTCTGGTTCTTTGGCTGTGATTGGGTGGTTGGTGTTCTGTCACTCCTATGACTAATATTTCATGTTTCATCTTTATTAAGCCCTTTATCTCATGGAGGATGGCCACAATTCTTCATAGAATTGTTTAGGAATATGAGCATTAGGGAATTCTCAAACCTGTATTTACATAATCTTTACTGATTATGTGAAGCAGGTTAAATGACAAATTTCAAGTTATTGCTCAAGGGTGCTTCAAGTATTTGGATGCAGGGAAATGTGCCATTTGAAAACCATTACTGAAATATTATAATAAAAGTAATACGTATTATACATTTCCCTGTATAATTTTGGGTGAGATAGTATTGAGTTATAACCTATATTCTCTCCATGGAGTTTAAATATATAAATGAATAAGAGTCCAAAAGCTCAATGGAGTCTTAGGATCCATTTTAATGAATAGAAAAATAATTCATACAACGTATTTCCTTAATAACTAGTGGTATTAAAGTGGTGGATTTTTGTTTTAATATTCAATTATTTTTAGGAACCTTAGTTTTTATGAATTCTGCATGTATATTAACCTAGAATACTGTTTGTCTACCAACTAATGGATTGTGGAGTCATCTTCAGCGGAGCATTTAATACTCTACTGGAGACATCGAAGATTTTTCTCCCATATGAAGACTTTGTGCTTTTTTCATTCCATGTATAATGTTTTGAGCAGGAAAATCTGGGACATAATCACACAGGTTCTTTCCTGACTATGTCAATTGCCTTTTCTCTAAGCCATGCATCAGAATCTTCTCTTCATAGTCAACAGCAAGAAAGAATGAGAGGATCTCTGGTGAGTTGCTTTTTATATCTCAATTTTTACATTCCATTTAGGAAACTAAGTTTATCCAAGATTTAAAAAAAAATAGATTCAGCTTCAAGAACTTACTCCTAAATGAGGTGAAGACGTTTTTTAGAATTTGTAGATTATAAATTGTTACAGTATGTCTTAGTTGAGGGCAGATTTGCCTCCAGTTTTCTGATGTGAGATAAAGTAGTCACACTTGTTTTGTAATTCAATGCCATTGAAGGGGTCACTTGTCATGTAAAGTGGACATTTGCTGACAACTTGTCAGAGATCATTTCCTCATGAGTAATGTTGAATTATGTTAAAGAAGTTTTACTGGAGTTTCTGAAATAGTGTGGTGACACACACGACTTCAAATATTAGAGATTACTTAGTAAGATATATGTAATTAAATTACTCTCCATACATACTTCTTGGAATGTTTCCTGGTCTTTGACTACATAAAACCTGATAATATTTGATGATATAGTGTGTGGTCTTCCTAGAAAGCCCTCTGTATTTTTCCTAAGGTGTCCTCGCAAGATTTTTTCTCTATTTACTCTCTTCATTCTGTTTCCTACTCATAAGATTTCATCATTTCTCTCTTTATCTCACTTTTTGTATATTTTCCTCCCTGTGTCTTCTTCTCTTTCAGTCCCCATTCTCTCCATCTCTCTCTCACCTTTTTTCAAATGATGTATCTGGGAAGTTGTTTGTTTTACTAATCAATTTTCCTTTGCTGACATGGCTCATGGAAATGACATTTTTCTTACCCAATCAGTTCCTTTTCTCTTTATGTCTGAGATGAGGATTTGCTGTGTTTCCATATTTGGTGTCTAAATTCAAATCTAATGGGATACACCTACCTCAGCCTCCACTGTGCCTTTCTTGTGCTAGTATTGGAACAGGAACTCACAGGCCTCACAGTCAATCAGCTTCCTCCTTCACTGTTTGCACTACTTCTTTTTAAAAAATATCTTTTTTTACTGTAAAATAGTGAACAGAGGGGTTACAGTTACATGAGTGCATTTCTTATGGAGCATTGTTACTTCCTCCATTGTTTTCCCCCTACAATTTCTTTCCTCTTCACCTCTGCAACTCCTCCCACCCTCCCTCACACAAATGGTAAAGTTCATTTTCAACCTAGTGTATTCTACATCTCATTGTTACAATGGGTCAGCTTGTATCCCTATTTAAGCATTTTTTTTTTTTTTTGCGTCCTATCCCCAAATTAGAAAAATGTATATAAAAGATCTAGGGCACCGCAAACAAATACAGTGAAAACAGGGTTATACCTTGGGGGAAGAATATACCAAAGGAACAAAAAAATCACATAGTACATTATAAGTGCATTGAAAAACAATACCAAGAAAAAGAAAAACCACTTGGGTTCCAGTCTTAGGGCTCATTTCGCTTCATATCATCTTATATGGTCATATGTACATAGCTTTTGATCATTTCTGCTTGCCCTAGACATGTACTAGTTATTTCAAATAAGGGAGACCATGGGACCTATGTTTCTTTAGGCCTGGTTTACTTCACTTAATACAAGTTTTTCCAAGTCTTTCCATTTCCTAATAAATGGGGTGATGCCTTTATTTCTGATGGAGGCATAGAAAAGCATTGTGTGAGTGTGTGTATGTGTGTGTGTGTATATATATACACATATATGTATAAATATTATATATATGCATATATATGTAAATACCATATTTTCTTGATTCACTCATCTACTGAGGGGCATTGGGGTTGGTTCCATATCTTAGCTATGGTAAATAAAGCTGCAATAAACATAGGTGTGCTGGTAGCTTTAATATACTCTTGTTTGTGATGTTTGGGTAAATACCCTAAAGTGGGGTTGCTGGGTCATAGGGGAGCACTATGTGGAGTCTTTTGAGGAAACTCGATATTACTTTCCAAAGTGGTTGAACACGTTTACACTCCCACCAACAATGCAGTAGTGTTCCCTTTTCTGTCCACATCCCCTCCAGCATCTGTTGATATTAGTGTTCTTGACTATAGCCATTCTATCTGGGGTGAGGTGGAATTTCAAGGTTGTCTTAATTTGCATTTCTTTTTGTCTAGAGAAGTTGAACTTTTTCGGGTTTTTTTGTATTTTTTTTTAGTATGGCATTGCCCTATTTGTTATGAAATAGAAAAACTTGGAAAAAATATTATACTAAGTGAAGTAAGCAAGGCCCAAAGAAACATAAGTCCCATGGTTTCCCTTATATGCAATAACTAGTATACGTCTGAGACAAGCAGAAACGGTCAGATAAGTTGATTTTAGGCGAAATGAACCCCGTTAAGGATTCAAATGTATTTTCTTTCTTGTAATTGTTTCTAACATATTTATTAGTTGAGCCTATTTTTTTTTTAATATGTCTTTTGGCCGTTCTTATTTCCTCTTCAGATTAGATTCTTGTTAAGTCTTTAGCCTACTTATTTATTGGGCAGTTGTTTCTCTGAGGATTTGTTGTTGGGGATTTAATTTCTTGAGTTCTAAATATATTTTAGATATGAAACCCATGTTCATTTTATGCCTACTGAAGATCTTCTCCCAATCTGTGGGCTTTGTATTTATCTTGTTAGCAATGTCCTTTGCCATGCAGACGCTCTGCGGTTTCATGCAATCCCATTTTCCAACCTTTCTTTGATTTGTTGTGTTTCTGGGTCTCTATTAATAAAATTTTGGCTGGTGCCAAGGAGCCCTAGAGTTTCTCCTATACTTTTCTGTAGTGATTTTTAGGGTGTTTGCTTTGAATGTGAGGTTTTTCATCCATTTGGAGTTGATACTGGTGCAGGGTGATATATACAGATATAGCTTTAGTTTTCTACAGGTAATGAACCACTTTTTCCACCACCATTTACTGACGAAGTTGTCTTTCCTCCATTCTATTTTTTAGCTTCCTTCTCAAAGTTTAAGTGGATACAGGTCTGTGTGTTCATTTCCGGGACTTCAGTCCTATTCCTTTGGTCCTCAAGTTTGTCCTTGTGCAATTACCAAGCTGTTTTGATTACATTGGCTTTGTAGTACAGTTTGAAATTTGGTAGTGATATTCTACTAGCATTGTCTTTCTGGTATGGATCATTTTTGCTATCTGGGATCTTTTATTGTTCCATATAAATTTCTGGCTTGCTTTTTCTATTTCATTGAAGAATGAGGTTGGACTATTGATAGGTATGGCATTGAATTTGTAGATAGCCTTTGGAAGTATTGTCATTTTCACGATGTTGGTCCTCCCATTCTGGGAGCATGGTAGGTTTTTCCACTTCCTAAGCTGTGCTTTAATTTCTTTTTTGGAACTATCTCTTGAGCCACACCTCCTCCAATATGTTGATTAGCTGTTTTATTTGAGTTGTCTACACAGTTGTCTGGCTTCCAGCCTCCTTAGTAGCTAGGGTACGATAAGCATCTTGAGCCAGAAGCACTTGTTTTGTTTTGTTTTTACTTACCTGAATATTTATCATTAACAGTTAATTGGATACTATGATAAAATTAGATTATTTTTAACAGCATATGTGAAATTAATATTCAAGCTAAGCTCCAGTATAAGTGACGTATTTTATTTCTAATAATTGTAGCTGTTCTTCTAACTGTGGTACATTTTCTTCACTAACTTTATGCTCACACAACTCCATGAAGAAATTGTTTCAAATTCAATTGAATCTATTGTTATTGTGGTGATGTATGGGGAGACTACCAGTCCTTGGGCCAGGTAATGAGTACATTTCCTTTCATACCCTCACTCTCTCCCAATGTTTCCCTTCCGTCCTGTCTCATGATTTTTATAGCTTACTTTCATCAATGCCTAATGGCCTCCACAGATCCTCTTTTTACCCCATTTCCTTCTAGTTCTCTGGCTTTCCCCCACTCTTCTGAAAATGTCCATACATATTTAAACCCTTTTTTTTTGCCAAACCTGGAGCTTGAATTTGGGCCCTTCTTAGGCACCATTCCCGATCTTGATTTGCTCAAGTCTACAACTCTACCACCTGAGCCACAGTGCCATTTCCTAATCTTTCTGTTTATGCAGTGCTGAGGAATGGAACCTAGGGCTTTATGCAGATAGGCAAATACACTAACACTTAGCAGTATTCCCAGCCCCAAACTATTTGTTTTTATTTCAAAGGTGAAGTAAGAAAGAGGCTACATGTAATATTCTATAAATCACAATGAAGGAATACATTTCTTTGATATCCATTGTAATTTCCCTGTATTTATTTCACTCATAGAATACTACAAGTATATCTTTTAATTTTCATGTATTTATAACAGAACTTTAATTTCTCATATTGATTTCTACACCATTTGTCTTCAGATTTACTTTTAATCTTGGAATATGTGTCTTGATAAATGTAACACCATAGTGTTTTATAAACAGCATTAAGTTTAACATAATGGAATCCATTTGTGTGTTCGTGCTGATTTTTTGTCCGGTTGTTATATCAATTAGTAAGAGGCCAATTAGTTCTGCAATAGTAATGGTAGATTAAAGTATTAAAATTGCATGGTCTTTTAAACATGTCTTTGTACACTTTGATTTTCAGCATAAATTTTTATTATCATAATGTATCATCAGTCTGTTATTATCAATGATCTGTATCTGTGGTCATATATTTTGGGCTAATACTTATTTCCTACATATTATCACTATTTGTATTTTTCATCATTAACTTTTGCTCATGGTATCTTTATATGTTTTTTTAATTTTTATTTCTCTCTAATCCGTGACTTTGGATTGCTCAATAAGTTTTCTTTCTTCTGTTCATGTCAGACAGTGCCTCATATATTTACTATACTTTACAATTAAAGTATGGTCTTATTTTGATGGACATTTTGCTATTTAATATCTGTTTGTCTCATCTGATATTTGTTTCTTATTCTGCTTCTATATAGCCTGCACACATCTCAAATTCACTGTAAACCACCTCTCATATAACTTGCCGGCATTCTGCTGTACACTGTGAATTACCTCTGATACCAATTACAAATTAAATCTGATGTAAATACTGCATTGTTCACAGGATAAAAATAAGACTGCATGCTTAATACAGGTGCCCTACATTTTCAAAGATTTGTTTCTATGTTCCATTGAATTTGTACAACTCAAAATATGCAAGGACTGCAAGAATTTTAAAAAGGGTCTTATTAATTTTCTTCATACAGAAATAACCAGACATTTCATGTAAAGAACAAAGGTCATTCTCAGGCTGAAGCACAGAGCTTCAGCAGAAGTAAAATGTGAAGGAAAATTGTTTTACTATAGAACTGCAAGAAAATGAACTTCCTACCTTGTGGGGTACTTTGTTAGGAACACAAAGAATTAACTTGCTGGATACACTTTTGCTAAGAACATTAAACTTTACAATATTATCATAGTAGTAGCATATAGCATAATATAGTTACTTTTCAATGGAATTGAATGGAATTTATAACCTACTTATAACCTATGTATTCTCCTTTTAATTTTTGTATAAATAATTCTTTGAACTCAGGCCCCCATATTTGCAATGCAAGTACAATATTAATTGATACATATACAGGATTCACAAACTTTGTTTTAAAACACTTATGTGTTTGTATATTGAATTTGAATTCCATATGAATTATGAATATGGTACTTTAAGTTTTCTTTTCACAAGAGAAATTACATACAATGTTTTCTATACATTCTTTTACCTACGCATGTACCATTCCTTTACCTACACATTTACCTTTTTAATAATCTTGTCGTCTGTGTAGATCTATGTTAGCAATTTTAATTTTTCTCTTGATGTAGAATAATTCTTTTTGTCTGATTGTTGGGCCTGGACTCTGGCCCTGAGCCCTGTCCCTCAGCTCTTCAGCTCAAGTCTAGGGCTCTACCAGTTGAGCCACAGTGCCACTTCCGGTTTTTCCTTTTTTGCTTATGTGATGCTGAGGAATCGAACCCTGGGCCGCAGGCATGCAAGGCAAGCCCTCTATCACTGAGCCAGCCACCTTCCCAGTCCCACAGAATAATTTTTATAGCACTTAAAATGAAGATGGGTAAATGATGCATTATCTTTCCCTAGGAATACCTTCAATCTATATTGTTAGAAGAGGCCCTTAGCCCGATGGATTGTGTATTGAAGTCTATTTTCTTTCAACACTTTATAAATATATTTTCTTTTTGTGTGTTAGTCATCATTCACCTCTGATATTGTCAAGAATGACTGTATTCCTTTTAGACACTGTACATCAAATTAGTGCCATATTTAATTCCAATTTTTAAAACTTCTATATTTTTTAGATCATGTGCCAATTCATAGGTTTTTTTTTTCTCTATCCTTCTTGTGGTGGTCATATTTCACATTTTGAGGGATCATCTTGAGCATTCCTTAAGCCTTTATCCATTTACATCCATCCTTCCATTAAGGCCTATTAAAATGCAAAGCTGATTAAGAAACATTTTATGGTAATAAGTAAGTATTTTATGTGGTAGGAAGTAGTCGATGTTCAGAAATGTTCATGCTGGAAGTTCGTTTTTACATATGAAGGAAACATATGGATATCTATGACCATACTTTTATATCTAGAAATTTAATAACAAAAATGATTAACATCGGGTATTTTATTGTGAGAACTTAGTCAAATCTTATGAGAGCCAAATCATTCATTTACTATTTTTTGAGTAATTTTACTCCTTTTAACATTCACCTGGATGCTGTGCTTTTCATAGATCTACTAATGTGTTATGTATTCCATATGATGTAATGACTATGTTGTGACTGTTTATGAGAGCACTATTTAATAGAAAATCTAAATAATATTGTTAATGAGGCAGAATATGAAAATACAGAAAACATATTTGTTTACTTCATTGTTACCCAGATATGTAGTAAATATTACCAAAATAAGCTAAACACACACTTTCAGACTCATACTTACTGTTGTCTTGCTAGGTTATTAGCTTCTTAGAACTGTTTTCTTGTCTTTATTGCTGGAACCAGAAGTGTGTTCTGATGTATTAGAAAAACTTTGTATGTGTAATTACCAAGTTAATATGGAGGCAAATCTTTCTACTTTGATTATATTTTCTCTCATTTTATACATAACACAGAAAGTACCAACCACAATCTGTAATACAAAAGCATACATGTAGAAGAATGAAAGTCTAGCTTTGGTGTTCTCATGACTCAGGGATAATAAATTGATAGAATGTGCCCTTAGAGAATCTGGTGTCATTTGATAATGTGGCTGTGGAATTTAGCTGGGAGGAGTGGCAGGAATTAGATATTTCTCAGAGTACCCTGTATAGAGATGTGATGCTAGAAACCTATAGCATGCTGGTGTCCTTAGGTGAGCCAAAAATAACACATTAACTTGAAAAGTTAAGTGGGGCTTGACCTCTGGGCGTTGGTGCAGTGCCTCAGCTCTTCAGTTCAAGGTGAGCACTCTATCATTTGAGCAACAGCTCCTCTTCAAGCTTTCTGGTGGTTAATTTGGAGATAAGTATCTCACAGCTTTCTTACTAGGGCTGGCTTTGTATGGCAATCCTCAGATCTCAGCCTAATGAGTAGCAAGGAATATAGGCGTGAACCATTGGTGCCTGGAAAATGATTTGTTTTCAGTAGCTATGTGAATATTTATCGAAATTTCAATGCTATTTGGATGTAAAATTCCAGTCTGTGGGAATGTCATTTGTTTGGAATGAAAGCTTCAGGTAGATTATGTACATTCTGAGGCAATTTTATTTTCATTGTTCAAGAATAAAAAAAAGCAGTTTGACAAAAGTTCCAAACTGATAGGTATCCCATTGAATTTGTAGATAGCCTTGGGAAGTATTGCCATTTTCACGATGTTAATCTTCTAAATCCAGGAGCATGGGTGGTTTTGCCATTTTCTAAGTTCTGTTTTGATTTCGTTTTTCAAGATTTTAAAGTTTTCATCATAGAGGTCCTTCACTTCTTTGGTTAAGTTTATTCCTAGGTATTTTATTTTTTGTGGGGCTATTACAAATGGAGTTGATTTCCTAATTTCAGTCACACTTTTCTCATTGTTGAAATACTGAAAAGCCATTGATTGTGGGGGGTTAATTTTATACCCTGCTACTTTGCCAAAGTTTTGAATCAGCTTGAGTAATTTGGGAGTGGAGTCTATGGGATTCTTTAAATACAAGATCATGTCATCTGCAAAGAGGGAGAGTTTTATTTCTTCTTTCCCTATTTGGATCTCCTTTATGTCTACATCTTGTCTTATTGCTGTAGCTAGGCATTCTAATACTAGATTGAAGAGAAGTGGAGAGAGTGGACATCCTTGTCTTGTTCCTGAGTTCAGAGGAAATGGTTTTAGTTTTTCACCATTAAGTATAATGCTGGCTATAGGTTTGTCATAAACAGCCTTTATTGTATTGAGGAATGTTCCATGGATTCCTAATTTTTCCAAAACCTTCATCATAAAGGGGTGTTGGATCAAATGCTTTTTCTGCATCTATTGAGATAACCATGTGGTTCTTATCCTTGCTCCTGTTTATGTGATGAATAATATTAATTGATTTGCATATATTGAACCAGCTTTGTATCCCTGGAATGAATCCTGTTTGATCGTGTTTTATGATTTTTTGGATGAATTGTTGAAGTCGATTGGCAAAAATTTTGGTGAGAAGTTTTCATCAATGTTCATCAAAGAAATGGGTTCATAGTTCTCTTTCTTTGATGAATCCCTATCAAAATTCCAACCTTATCCTGCAAGGAAATAGAAGAGGCAGTCCAAAAATTCACATGGAACAATAAAAGACCCAAATAGAAAAAACGCTCCTCAATGGAAAGAACACTGGTGGAGGAATATCAATACCAAATTTCAAACTCTACTATAAAGCCATAGTAATCAAAACAGCTTGGTACTGGCATAAGAACAGAACTCAGGACCAAAGGAATAGAATTGAAAACCCAGAAAAGAACCTATAGACCTATAGCCAACTAATATTCGATAAGGGAGCTAAAATAATAGAATGGAAGAAAGACAGCCTCTTCAATTAATGGTGCTGGAAAAATTGGTTAACTACATGTAGAAAACTAAAGCTAGATCCTTATATATCACCCTGCACCAGAATCAACTCCAAATGGCTCAAAGACCTCGGAGTCAAAGCAGACACTCTGAAAACATTACAGGATGGAATAGGAGAAACCCTAGGTCTCCTTGGAGCAGGCGGAAATTTTCTTAATAGAGACCCGGAAGCACAACAAATCAAAGAAAGGTTGGACAAATGGGATTGCATGAAGTTGTAGAGCTTCTGCATGGCAAAGGACATAGCTAGCAAGATCAATAGAAAGCCCACGAATTGGAAGAAGATCTTCACTAGCCATACAATGGACAAAGGTCTCATATCTTAAATATACTTGGAACTCAAAAAATTAAATCCCCCAACAACAAATCCTCAAAGAAACAACTGCCCAATAAATAAGTGGGCTAAAGACTTGAAGAGAAACTTCTCTGAAGAAGAAGTAAGGATGGCCAATAGACACATGAAGAAATGCTCAACCTCCCTTGCCACAAAAGAAATGCAAATCAAAACAACATTGAGATACCACCTCATCCCAGTTAGAATGGCAAAAATCAAGAACTCTAACAACAACAGATGCTGGAGGGGATGTGGACAGAAGGGAACCTTACTTCATTGTTGGTGGGAGTGTAAACTTGTTCAACCACTTTGGACAGCAGTATGGAGGTTCCTCAAAAGACTTCAAATAGAGCTCCCCTATGAACCAGCAATCCCACTTTTGGGGGATTGTTTACAAACAAATGTTTGTAAACAAATGATTACAAACAAGACCACACTAAAGCTACCAGCACAACTAAGTTTATTGCAGCATTATTTACCATAGCTAAGATATGGAACCAACCCAGATGGAACCAACCAGCTGCCCCTCAGTAGATGAATGGATCAAGAAAATGTGGTATATATACACAATGGAATTCTATGCCTCCATCAGAAAGAATGACATTGCCCAATTTTTAGGAAATGGAAAGGCTTGGAAAACATTATATTAAGTGAAGTAAGCCAGGCCCAAAGAAACTTAGGTCCCATGGTATCCCTTACTTGCAATATCTAGTATATGTATGAGTCAAGCAGAAAAGGTCAGATAATGTGATGTTAAGAAAATGAACCCATAGATATGTATTTAAATGTTTTTTTTCTTTCATGCATTTGTTTCTAACGCATTTATAAGATTATTTCTTTGTTGCTTTGTATGTCCGTCCCCTACAGTATAACCCCTGTTTCCACTATATTTGATGTCGGTATTATTTATGGAGGAGATGGGGAAAAACAAGTCGTTTAAGGATACAGGTTGATCCGTTGCAACAATGAGAAGTACAAGTTGTCATGTCGAAAACGAATTTTCAACTTTGGTGTGGGGGGGAGGGGCGTGCGGGGGGAGAATTGGGTGGGAGCGCTGGGGGAGGCTCAGAAGGTATGTGAAGTGTAAACAAAGGAGGAGGCTGCAATGCATGATAAGAAATGTACTCATTATCTTGCCCATGTCATTGTAACCCCTCTGTACAGTTTGTTCACAAAATATTTTAAAAAATTAATTAAAAAATTCCAAAATTTCTTCCGTAAAGAGAAGACTGTCTTCCCAAACTTGAGATGATTATTGTGGGTGGATATTCAATCTAGAAAATACACACATACATACATACATACATACAAACATACATAACTATTTATCACTATTGGAAATATGAACTGGAAATCACTAGTTTAGAGGGAGTACTTATTTATAATCCAAACCTAGTACTAGATGCAGTGGTTCATGCCTGTAATTCTTAGGAGTCTGAAATCTGAGGCTTTCAGTTTGAAGCAAAAACTGCCAGTGAAATCTCCAAGAGATTCTTATGTCAAGATAACCACTCTTAAACTGGAAGTGGAGTTAGGACTCAAACTAATAGAATGCTAACCTTGAGAAACAGAATTGCGTTCAAGTCACACAACCTGCAAAATTAAATCAAGCCTCGTGGAAAGTCAACCATGGAGCCAGGGAGAAATGAAAGAAGATTTGGGACCAACCTTGTTAACAGGATATCTGAAATCTTAGAACAATTTTGACACAGCATGAGCAATAGGTCTTCACTCTTATTAACAGGGCACACCGGTCCTAAACCTCAATTGATTATCAAGCTGGAGCAAGATGAAAAGCCATATATGGCAGAAGCCTCAGACAAGAATTTACCAGGTGAGTTAAAGCATCTTGCATAGTGATCTTGGATCCATAACCAAATTGATAAATTCATCTTGCTCTGTACTGACCAATAATATTCCTAGTTCCCCTGAGTCCCATGTGTGGCAGAGAACTAGGTGATGCTTGTATTAGACTTGTGAATCAAAAATGCTTGTAGATGCCCACTGAACTGTGTATGGCAGTAAAGGTAAAGTTAGCAATTCTTTCTCTTTGTGGAAATTATTTTGAAAAAAGAAAATTAGAAATGTCAAAAATGCGATTTAGTTTTCTTTGAAACTAGGACTAGGCAGGTATAGCAAATGACTATGCCAAGGCTGCTATCCTCTGATAAGGATAAGGAAGGTAGAGGCCAAGATACAGAACCAAAGCTTTCAGTCTAGAGAGAATGATTAACTAGGTGGTGAGCTGATGTGGCTTTAATTCATGAGTCTGAGGGTTTAAAAGTCTGATGAGCCGGGCGCTGGTGGTTCACGCCTGTAATCCTAGCTACTCAGGAGGCTGAGATCTGAGGATTGCGGTTCAAAGCCAGCCCGGGCAGGAGAGACTGTGAGACTCCTATCTCCAATAAACCACCAGAAAACTGGAAGTGGCGCTGTAGCTCAAGTGGTAGAGTACTCGCCTTGAGCTGAAGAACTGAGGGACAGCACCCAGGCCCAGAGTTCAAGCCCCACGACCGACCAAAAATAAATAAATTAATTAATTAAAAAAAAATAAAAGTCTGATGAGTTTCTGTCTAAGATGGAGGGGAACAAATTTTAAAATTTCCAAAGATACTTAAAATAATTCACAGTGAGAACTTATAACTGAAGAAATGTGGTTATAAAACCTTATTCTTAGGTGAAAGACAAAGGTTTGTATAAAAATGTTACAATCTCCAAAGTTAGAAAATACTCTTCTCCTAATGTTTGAGAAGTAAAGTAGCACAATATAAAATTGTTTTAAGAAAATAAGATCAATCAAAACAATTTTTGGGAAAAAAAGAGGAATGCTAAATATTAAAATATACAGGTTAAAAGTCTAGCAGTAAATAGTTTAGTAAATTGTGTAAATAATTCCTTTGACATAAAAAAGAAGAAAAACCTGAAACACAGAAAAAAAAATTCCATCATAAACTACCAGTTTTACTCTTTTTTTATTGTGAAAATACTCTACAGAGAACTTACAACTACATGGGCAAGGTAATGAGTACATTTCTTATCAAGCATTTTTGCCTCCTCCTTTGTTTCCCGTTACCATCCCTTCCCATCATTCCCCCCACCCTCCCCCCTCGCCAAAGTTGTAAAGTTCGTTTTTCGACATAACGTCTTGTACATCTCATTGTTGGAATGGGTCCACCTTCCCCTCCACAAATTATACCTACATCAAATACAGTAAAAACAGGGGTTATACCGTGGGGGAGGGACATAAAAGCAACAAAGAAATATCTTATAAATATAGTTAGAAACTATAGCAAGAAAGAAACAAAAACATTTGGGTCCTTATCTTAGGGTTCATTTTGCCTAACATCAACTTATTGACCATTTCTGCTTGTCTCAGACATATATTAGTTATTGCAAATAAGGGGAACAATGGGACCTATGTTTCTTTGGGCCTGGCTTCCTTCATTTAATATAATTTTCCCAAGTCTTTCCATTTCCTAACAAATGGAGCCATATCATTCTTTCCAATGAATACATGGAATTCCATTGTGTATATATACCACATTTTCTTGATCCATTCATCTACTGAGGGGCATTTGTGTTGGTTCCTTATCTCAGTTATGGTAAATAATGCTGCAATAAAGATAATTGTGCTGGTAGCCTTAGTATGGTCTTGTTTGTGATCATTTGCGTAAATACCTAGATATGGGATTACTGGGTTATAGGGGAGCTCTATGTGGAGTCTTTTGAGGAGTGTCCATTCTACTTTCCAAGTGGTTGAACAAGTTTACACTCCCACCAACAATGCAGTAGGGTTTCCTTCTGTCCATATCCCCTCTAGCATCTTATTAGAGTTCTTGATTATAGTAGCTCAGTGGTAGTGTATTTGCCTTGCATGCCTAAGGCTCTGGGTTCGATTCTTCAGCACCACATAAGCAGAAACAATTGGGAGTGGTGTTGTGGCTCACGTGGTAGAAAGCTAGCATTGAGCTGAAGAGCTGAAGGACAACACCAGGACTGGAGTTCAGGCTCCACGACAAAAAAGGAACAGCATTACTTTCTTAATCAATACATTGTGATGAAAGAAATTTATTTCTCAAAAATCAATTCTACTTTAATATTTTAAAATTTGTAACAGTTAAGATGGGAAAAATGTCTTTTCATTAAGGAGTATTTGGATCTTATGTATGCTTTTTTTCTTCTTTATATGACTCATTTTAGATATTAAAAAAATGGAGCATATGACTGAGACTTACCAGGAAGGTCCAGATGAATGTCTGTATGACGTAGTTGTCACAAATAGACAATAGAGCAAAGAGTGAGATTAGTGACAACTTCTAACTTGACCTCAAAACAGAAGACAGATCTGAATAGGAATGATGAGAACTCCTTAAGAATGAGGACGGATGAGTTCATTCAGTGTCAGAACACGCTCTCCTACAATGAGTCTGGTAGTGAATGTGAGAAATCATTTAGTAAGGATTTATACCTTACAAAACCTGAGAGGAAATATCCAGAGAAGCCTGATGAGTATTAAGCAATATGCAAAATCAATCTCTAAGACGTCAGAACTAAGTTCTGACCAACCTCAAACAACACCAGAAGAGAAACCCTATGAATATGAAGAATGTAGGGAATTTTCCACTCAAAAGTCAGGTCTCAGGAGGCATCACAGAACTGACACAGAACAGAAGTTTGATGAATGCAACAAATGTGGAAAATCATTCAGAATGAAGTCATACATCACTTTGCATCAGAGAATACACACAGGAGAGAAATCTTATGTACGTGACAAATGTGGAAAGTATTTCAGACAGAAGTCAGACCTTACTGTACATCAGAGAACTCATACAGGAGAGAAACCTTATGAATGTAACAAACGTAGAAATTTTTTTTTTACCTGTAATGCACACCTTCATCTTCATCAGAGAACAAACACAGGAGAAAAACTATTTGAATGTAACAAATGTGGAAAGTATTACAGACAGAAGTCAGACCTTACTGTCCATCAGAAAATACACACACTTATGAGTGTAACAAATGTGGAAAGTATTTCAGATCAAAATCACACCTTACTCTCCATCAGAGAAAACATACAGGGGAGAAAGCTTATGAATGTAATGTGTGTGAAAAGTCTTTCACCTATAAGTCATACCTTACTGTTCATCAGAGAACACACACAGGAGAGAAACCTTATAAATGTAACAAATGTGGAAAGTATTTCAGACTTAGATCATGCCTTACTCTCCATCAGCGAACACACACAGGAGAAAAACCTTATGAATGTAATGTGTGTGAAAAGTCTTTCACCCATAAGTCACACCTTACTGTTCATCAGAGAACACACACAGGAGAGAAACCTTATAAATGTAACCAATATGGAAAGTATTTCACAGTAAAGTCACAGCTTACTGCTCATCAGAGAATACACACAAGAGAGAAACATTATGAATGTACAAAATGTGGAAAATATTTCAGACGTAAGTCACAACTTACTGTCCATCAGAGAACACACACAGGAGAGAAATCTTATGAATGTAATGTGTGTGGAAAGTCTTTCACCCATAAGTCATACAGTACTGTTCATCAGAGAACACACACAGGAGAGCAACCTTATAAATGTAACAAATGTGGAAAGTATTTCAGACTTAGATCGTACCTTACACTCAATCAGAGAATACACACAGAAGAAAAACGTTATGAATGTAATGTGTGTGAAAAGTCTTTTACCCATAAGTCACACCTTACTGTTCATCAGAGAACACACACAGGAGAGAAACCTTATAAATGTAACCACTGTGGAAAGTATTTCAGAGTAAAGTCACAACTTACTGCTCATCAGAGAATACACACAGGAGAGAAAAATTATGAATCTACAAAATGTGGAAAATATTTCAGACATAAGTCACACCTTATTGTTCACCAGAGAACACACAGGAGAGAAACCTTATGAATATATCAAATGTGGAAGTATTTCACATTTAGATCATCAGAGAACACACAAAGGAGAGAAACCTTATGAATGTAACAAATGTGGAAAGTATTTCAGATTTAATTCATAACTTAATCTCCATCAGAGAACACACACAGGAGAAAAACCTTAAGAATGTAACAAATGTGGAAAGTCCTTCATTTGGAGTTCATACCTCAGGAAGCATAAGAGAATCCACACACATGAGGAACCTAAGGAATGTGATAACTATGGAAAGTCTCACCTGAAAGAAAAATAAATTTGCATGATAGAACCAAAACCTGATAGAAGCCTTGTGAATGTAGCAAATGAGCAACCTTTTAGCCAGAAGACATACCTCATGGTTCCAAATTGAATGAACACGGGAACAAAATCTTATTAATAAAAAAATATGGAAAGTTTTCAAGAAGTCATAGTTAAATTTTCAACAGAAAGCACACAGGAGAAAAACATTATGAATGAAACAAGTATCAACAGGTGGACCTGTTGCAACAATGAGAAGTACAAGTTGTCATGTCCAAAACGAGCTTTACAACGTCGGTGCGGGGAGGGGAGAGGAATGGGATTCGGTGGGGTGGGGAGGGGGAAGGCTGGGAAGGGATGTGAAGGGTAAACAAAGGAGGAGGCTGCAATGCTTGGTAAGAAATGTATGCATTATCCTGCCCATGTAATTGTAACCCCTCTGTACAGTATGTTCACAAATAAAATAAAATAAAATAAAATAAAATAAAATAAAATAAGAAACAAGTATCAAAAAGGTCCTTCACTTAGTAACATGCATGAATGAGTGTTTATAGAGCACACAGAAGAAAGACAAGGAATGAATAATACCAATGTAGAAAACCCCATTTCGACAGCATAGCACAGTGTTCATCAGAGAACTGAATCACATAGGAGAAAAGAAAACTAACAGGTCTAACAAATATGCAATTTTTAATGTGAAGTCAGTCCTCAGTACATCCAAGAACATAATAAGGAGAGAAAATATGAGTATAATAAATGTAGACCAATATTTAGCCAGAAGTTTCAGAGGTTTCTCTATAGATTTCAGAGACCTAGAGACAAGATAGAATGTCAACTGAACATTAGAGGACGTCTTTCAAGCAGAAATGAACCTTCAGCCAGCATTAGAGCACTCACACAAAAAAGAAACCCAACATAGGGAAACCTTTGGCAGAAATCTCTGTAAATTATACAGAAATCCTTCATGTCAGAATTAAGCTAGGTGTAAGGGGAAACCACTCACTGAGCCAATATTTCTCATCCTCTCATTGTGTAGAGTAGGGATGATGCCCCTTCATATTATTCAGGGGTTGGACCAAAGGAATGGGTATCAATTATTTACAGGCTTGACAAAGAATTAAGATAGTGAAATTGTTGACTTGTGTCTTTTATATTAATAAATGGATGTTCAAGGAAATTTTATAAACATTTCTCAGAAATATGAGCTCTGGAACTTGGAGATTGAACTCAGATCATCCAGAGAGTTTTGTTAGTGCTAGATGGGGAAGTACTGTCATGCTTTAATCCAAGGACATGAGAGCATCAATTTCTCCACTGCTCCCCAAAAGTCTTCCAGTATATGTGTGGTCTATGTATGCATTATAACACTGTCACTATTACTATTACTAGAAATTGTAAAACTTTTATTATTACTAGTTTCTTTGGTGGAAAAATGAAGACATGATTCTTAAGCATTTGGATTTGGATGAGTAATGCCAAAATGATTTTACTACATGCTGTTTATATTTAATTACTACTGAGTCTCTTGTGAATTTTTCACTTGTTGACCATGCTACTGTTCTTCTCAGTAATAAAACACTAGTGTGGATATTGTGGAGAGTCTGTGTTTTCTCACTGTTATGGAAGGTGAAAGTGAATTTCTCAAGAGGAGAATATTGCTTTTTCTAGTTCCAAATTTCTAGTTCTATAACAAATTATGTTATGGTTTTGCTAAATTTAATTCTGTAGCAATTAAAAAAACTAGACTAATGGAAAAAATGATGGACAAAAGCTAGCTCGAATACTTACAGATATCCATGGGATTATAGAGCTAAGCAGAAAGAGGAAGGACTGTGCTATATATTTGGCAGGGTAAAATACAGACAAAAACGATCCTTGTGGTCCCTGGGGTAACATGACAGGGGTGTCTGTGCGGAGGGAACTAGTCAAGGTGCTCTGAGGGAAGCTGAGTGAAGAGGTGGTGGGGCGTGAATATTGCTTTCAGAATAAATTTCTTTGCCTGTTTTTTGGGTCCCATAAACATCCCCCCTTACCTGACCAGGATAGGGGCCATTATGTCATGCTATATGTCTGTTCATGTCTTGATTCCTGTTTAGTACAAGTTCCTTGTTGTTGGAAATTTTTTGTTGTGAACTATGTGGTTCTACCATGATTAGGAAAAATATTACTGCTAAAATTCCAAAAGTTTTAAATGGCAAATTTTAGCATTTAATGTGCTCTATAATCTGTGCACAAACATCTCTGTCTTTCTATATGTAAAATATGTAAATAGTAATGGTTCCAAAGTTACCAACTTTTCTGCTTGCTAAAAATCTTTTGTCAGTGGAAGCTGTTGTTTAATCTGAATTGCTTTGTGACATGACTATAAGCCAAAATTTTAAAAAAAGGCAGTTTTAAAAAACCATGGGAAAGGAGTTAGAAAAGCTGGTTTCCTTTCCAAGTCAATGAAATTGGTAATTAAGTTGGCTGTGATTTATGTTATTTCTTATGTCTATCTATGCTAAGATTAAATATTGTACCTCTTACCATGACTGGTAAACTAAGGCTCAGGTTTTAATTCTCTGTTTTGTCCCCTGTGCAATGATCAATTCCCTATAAGATCAAGGGACCACAATGCATCAAGATGCAGTTTGCTCCTATGCATTGGGAATACCCATGTAACAGAACAAAGTTGTCACAGCTGCCTAAACCAGTGACACCAGCCTGCAAAAGCCAGTGTGGTCTTTCACCAGTGTTCTTTAACCAATGCATATAGAATTTTGCAGGTAACCAGCAAGAGATGGGACAGTCCATACACACTGGGAGATGCCACTACCTTGCCTAGACTCCAGCCATGCTGAAACACACATGATGAAAAGACTGCGAATTTGGGGTACAAAAAGAATAAAAAAACAAGCCAGTTAAGAAATTTGTTTCTGTAATGTTAATCACCACCATCTTACACCATAAGGGGTGTGTGAACAAAAAATCTAAGTTGACTTATCTCTAAAGGGCAAGAGATACTAAGTCTAGATTCTTGGTACAGAGCTATTGCATTAAAATAAACTGCTGATTTCCTAAATGTAACTCACACTGTAGAAAAAAATGGGCAGTTTAAACCTTCAGCCAAGAGGTAAATGGGGGATTATTATAGGAAGATGGCTACAAATTCAATACGATACCTATCAAAATTCCAAACTCATTCTTCAAGGAAATAGAAAAGGCAATCCAAAAATTCATATGGAACAAAAAAAGAACCCGAATAGCAAAAACGCTCCTCAATGCAAAGAACACTGCTGGTGGAATATCAATACCAAATTTCAAATTCTATTATAAAGACATAGTAATCAAAACAGCTTGGTTCTGGCATGAGAACAGACCTGAGGACCAATGGAATAGAATTGAAAACCCAGAAATGAACCTACAGACCTATAGCCAACTAATCTTTGATAAGGGAGCTAAAATAATAGAATGGAAGAAAGACAGCCTCTTCAATAAATGGTGCTGGAAAAATTGGTTAACTACATGTAGAAAACTAAAGCTAGATCCTTATATATCACCCTGCACCAGAATCAACTCCAAATGGCTCAAAGACCTCGGAGTCAAAGCAGACACTCTGAAAACATTACAGGATGGAATAGGAGAAATCCTAGGTCTCCTTGGAGCAGGTGGAAATTTTCTTAATAGCGTCCCAGAAACAACAAATCAAAGAAAGGTTGGACAAATGGGATTGCATGAATTTGCAGAGCTTCTGCGTGGCAAAGGACATAGTTAGCAAGATCAATAGAAAGCCCACGGACTGGGAGAAGATCTTCACTAGCCATACAATGGACAAGGGTCTCATATCTAAAATATACTTGGAACTCAAAAAATTAAATCCCCCAATAACAAATCCTCAAAGAAACAACTGCCCAATAAATAAGTGGGCGAAAGATTTGAAGAGAAACTTCTCTGAAGAAGAAAGAAGGATAGCCAATAGACGCATGAAGAAATGCTAAACCTCCCTAGCCATAAAAGAAATGCAAATCAAAACAACATTGAGATACCACCTCATCCCAGTTAGAATGGCAAAAATCAAGAACTCTAACAACAACAGATTCTGGAGGGGATGTGGACAGAAGGGAACATTACTTCATTGTTGGTAGGAGTGTAAACTTGTTCAACCACTTTGGAAAGCAGTATGGAGGTTCCTCAAAGGACTTCACATAGAGCTCCCCTATGACCCAGCAATCCCACTTTTGGGCATTTTCCCAAATGTTTACAAACAAGACCACACTAAAGCTACCAGCACAACTATGTTTATTGCAGCATTATTTACCATAGCTAAGATATGGAACCAACCCAGAACCCCCTCAAGAAAATGTGGTATATATATACAATGGAATTCTATGCCTCCATCAGAAAGAATGACATTGCCCCATTTGTTAGGAAATGGAAAGGCTTAGAAAAAATTATATTAAGTGAAGTAAGCCAGGCCCACAGAAACATAGGTCCCATGGTTTCCCTTATTTGCAATATCTAGTATATGAATTAGTCAAGCAGAAAATATCAGATAATGTGATGTTAGGAAAATGAAAGCATAGATATGTATTTAAATGATTTTTTTCTTTCATGCATTTGTTTCTAATGCATTTATAAGATTATTTCTTTGTTGCTTTGTATGTCTATCCCCCACAGTATAACCCCTGCTTTCACTATATTTGATGTTGGTATAATTTGTGGAGGAGATGGGGAAAAACAAGTGATTTAAGGATACAGGTGGACCCGTTGCAACTATGAGAAATAGAAGTTGTCATGTCGAAAATGAACTTTAAAACTTTGGTGCGGGTGTGTGTGTTTGGGGGGGGCAGGGGGAGGCTGGGAAGGGATGTGAAGGGTAAACAAAAGAGGAGGCTGCAATGCTTGATAAGAAATATACTCATTATCTTGCCCATGTAATTGTAACCCCTCTGTACAGTATGTTCACAAAAAATGAAAATTAAAATAAAAAAAGAGGTAAAGAGTGTTGCCCAGTGTTTCAATGAGGAATTTAAATTCAAAGTAAACTGACTTTTCAAAAAAGTTTACAAATGTCCTCCCCATTGTCAGAAATTTTTGACATTGTGGGGAATGGCAGGTCTCCCAGACAAAGTAAAGTTTAAAAGGAAAAATTATACTAAAGGTTGATTTCAAAGTAGAAAATAAAAATTAGGATTACCAAAAGGATTGTTTAACCTACTTTGCCATTATAGGTTTTTTATAACAGTTTCCAAAAGTCCCACAAAAAGGACAGAGGACACGTTTGTCAGATGTAATGTTGGCCCTGAATAAATTCCAGGTAAGACCATGCTTTTAAATCTCCTTACGGTGCCCATCTTTGGTGCTTTTACTTGGGGTAAATGTGGCCATAAGTAAAGCCAATTAAGCTGAAAAGTGGTGTGAAGCCAGGCTGTGCAGAGAAAGGTGCCTGTGAGATTGTCATCTCAAATCTCCCAGCAGAGTGCTCAAAAGCGAAGTTGGTTGGGATTTCTTGATCTGGAGAGCTGAGGGACAATACTCAAACCCTGAGTTCAAGTCCAGCAAGCAATGAAGGAAACTACTAAACAAGTATTTATGCCACCACGGAGAAAGGCATTCCTGGAACCCTGGGAATGTTGGAACATGCAGAGGTAGTAAGCCACTGCTCTTTGGATGGCAGAGATGGTATCAGATCCTGGAGTCACTTCTGCATGGCCCTTCAAAGCTTGATCAGAGTCCAGAAGTCATGGGAAGATAATTTGTCGGCATGCCTAATGCCCATGTCTGTCTGACTTGGCAGGGACTTGCCAGTCATCTATGGTACTGGGTTTTAAAAGCTAAAGTTGTAAAATGTGAGGAATAATTGAAATCCCAAACGCCCTGTATCTGCTTCAAAGTCCTAAATGGCAGTGACTTTTGAGCTGGCCCAGCCACATTCATTTATATGTTAAGGAAAAGTGGTTGTGACCTGAGACTAGGTCCCTAGTGAGATTTGTCTAAAGGCCTACAGGGGCAGGCATTTTTGGGACCACTACAGATCAGGCTCCTCAGTCAACCAGAAAAACGCGTTTACAAACCAAATTGTTAAACAAGATATACTGCTATAGCCCAAGAAAGGGTCTGTATATTTGTTAAAGGTTAAATGCTATATGACTTTTAACAGGCTGCACAGAGGCAAGGGCCAGTACTTAGAATGTCAATCAGTTGTAATTTAAAATAACTACTGGGTTTTAAATTGTTAGTTAATTATTAACAAGTTATAGGTATCCTCAATCTCATTGATCTCCTTGTTTCTTGAATTGGAAATATAAAGGGCTTTTATGGCAAAGACTCCTTTTGCCACAGTTCAAAGCCATCCTGGGCACAAAGAATCTGTCTAAAACTCTATTTCCCAGCTAATCAGCCAAGAGCCAGTCTGGAGATATAGCTCAAGAGAATCTCACCTCCAAGGAACTCTTTGGTGATAGAGCATTAGTCTTGAGCAGAAGTGCTCAGGAAAAGTGCCCAGACCTTGAGTTCAAACCCAGTCAATGCCAACTACGACAACCTATCCCAGCAACAGACATTGAGACCACCCAGGACAATTTTAGTCCTGAAAATGGAAAACTATGGAGAGGAGTAAGAAGAGATTACTTCCTAAATGGAGTTACTTTATGCTTGCTCTTTCAAAATTAATCAGAGCTGGGAGATGAAGAGAAATAGTTGCTCACCCACCTAATATCCATACATGTCTAACTTGTTAGTGGGTAGAAAGTTACAGTCTTGCTTTGTTCGCTGCTATTTGTATTTATAGTAGCCTCTGACAGGTACTGCCAAGCAGTCCATTATGTTCTCTGCTACCTGGCTGCCCAAACACACACACACACATACACACACACACACACACACACACACACACACACACACACAAATGGGACTATCTACATCCGCCTTCTCCGTTTGAAATAGAAAACAGCTGGAAATTCAAGGAATGAATGGAACCAAATGAAAGAGAGGCCCTGTCTGGCAAAAGAAGTTTTGAGGTTTACTGGTGTTTTGGTTAGGTCTCACCCACCCAGGAACTATCTAAGGATTAGGATTTGCTAGAGAACTTTACCTATGTTCCACTAGCTCAGAAAGTAGAAAGCTATACAAACAGGAGAAACCATTGAGTCCGGAGCTCCCATTTCCTGTGTTAGAAGAAGCAATATTCTTTTTCTTTCTTCCTGGTTTATCCTGGTACACTAAAACAAATCCATGCCAGAACTTCCACTTTGTGAGATTCTTGAGTCCAAGTTAGAAAAAGACACATACTTACTTCATTCCTAACTTCCAGGCTAACTCACCAAAGTTGTTACCAGAAACTTCAGGGTAGCTAACTAATTAACAATTCAGGCAAGATGCAAACGTAAGTAAGTATGATAAAAAAAATGATTGGAAGAGAATGTGATAAAGAAAGAGAGCAGGCAGGAAGCATGTCTATGCCACTGGCAAGACAGCATTTCATCCTAAATCTGCCATCTTGAACAGTCTTCAGCTGTCTTCCTATGTCTTGTTCTGTCTTCCTCCTTACGAGTTTGGCCTCAGGTTAAATTGAGAATTGGATGGCTTTCTGATTTATGGGTCTCTTTTGTGTTTTGTGTGAGGTTGAAATGCCAAAGATTTACTGTCTTACTTTCTCATTCTTTTGTCCTTCTTACTTCCCCGTTTTTCTTTCTTTTGCAGCCTCCTGCCCCCATTTTGTCGTCAGGCAGGTTGGGTGTATCAACTTATCTTGGCTGCAAGTTGTGTGGGTCAAAATTCCCTATCAACCTCATATGCGTGTGAAGCCCTGAATTGCTTTTTATGAGTGGAACTGGATTTTTTTGCCTGTCCTGGGGCTTGAACTCAGGGCCTAGATGCTGTCCCTGAGCTTCTTTTTGCTCAAGGCTAGCATTCTACACATGAGCCACAGCACCACTTCTGGCTTTTTCTGTTTATGTGGTATGGATGAATGGAACCCAGGGTTTCATGCATGCTATGCAAGCACTCTACCACGAAGCCACCTTGCCAGCCTGTGCCTGGAATTTCTGTGTGGAGAGTTGGAAGCTGAGGATCCAACATGATGGTGACACCATCACCTTTTCAAGAGTAGGACACCTTATTTTCAGTTGAAAGCCATTTGTATATTTTTTTAATCTTTCTGTGACCAGTAGAAATTGACAGAAACAAAGCTGTGACATTTTGAGTGTAACTTGTAAAAAAATATGGCAGCTTCTAGTTTTGCTCTTGAATGCTAATGGTCAGAATGTAAAGGCTTTTGGTTAGAAGGCTAAATGAAGAGAGAAGAGATGTAGAGAGAAGAAGAAAGGTAGAGGGAGGGAAGAAGGAAGGGAGGGGAATGGAAGAGGAGGAGGAGGAAAAGGAAAGTAAGAAAAGGAGGAGAAGGAGGGGGAGAAGAGGAAAAAAGAGAAGTCATGCCACCATAGTCAAATTGGCCAGCAACACAGCAGACCCTAGAAGATGTGACCTCAGCAGATGCTAAACTGAGCAGCTAACGACAACTCAAAAGTCAGAACCATGAGAACTGATGTTTCCTGCTGTTGTTTTAACTCACTAAATTTTGCTTGGGCTTGTTACATGGTAGTGGAAAATGTAACTGTCCTTTCTAAATGTAAAACCATGTTAAGCCATGGGAGTGACAATAAAACCAAAAATTCTAACTGCCTTCCATGAGCCTAAAGTCCAAGTGAAGCATCACACACACACAAATACACACACACTTACACACACACACACACACACACACACACACACACACACACACACACACACACAAGTGTTTTCCTTTTTGACAGTTCAAACTCAGGGCCTTGCACATGGTAGGCAGGCATTCAAGCACATGACAAGCCCTTTTGGGCAATGGTTATATTTGGGATCCTCCTACTTCATGATTCTTACTCTTCCTAACATGATGGATGTGCACTAATGTACCATGGTTCTTCCACTGAGATAGAGTCCCTGAACATTTCTATGTTGGCTGGCCTCTACCTTGTATGCTCCATTCTCAGGCTCCTGCATGTAAAACTATGTGATAAGTTCTGACAGGGGTGGCATAACTAAGAATGCTTCCTGCCTTCCATGAGCTTAAAATCCCAGGGGAGACATCACACACACACACACACACACACACACACACACACACACACACACACACACACACACACACACTCAAAAAGAGAGAGAGAGAGAGAGAAACAGAAACACATACATATACAAAATAACTTGAACATTAGAATTGGAGATCCAGACAGTTCTTTTCCTTTCTTTCTTTTTTTTGCAATTTTTTATTGTGATTATATAAATTTCACAAATTTCACAGTATTGTGGGATAGTGATACTTAGTTAAAGTCACAAACACATTTGGATATTTGTAACATACAGAATTTGCAGGCCAACCAGAATTATCTATATATTTGATGGCTTGGGCAGCCATGTACCAGATGATTTCAGACATGTAATATATCCCACCAGCCTGATGTTCACCACCCCTTTTAGATGTTAGGAAGTTATTAGAGTAGGAAGAATACAATAAAGGACAAGTTGGCTCCTTACAGACTTATAGGAAGAAACTGCCAAATCTTTTAATAGCCAGGAAATTGAAGGACTAGTTTTGAAAGTTGAAGTTCTGAAATTTGCACCTATTTTGCTGATGTGTTTTTCATGAGCTGAGACCACATCTTCAGCTTCTGTATATTAAGAAACATTTTGGCTGTGTTTTATGTAATAAACCTACCCAGAACGTATTGTCTCTAATGATTAAGAGTTGCTAGGTGATGAGCAGGTGTGTAGATAGGAATTCAACATGATATCCCCCAGATAAATTCTCTAGACACTAACCTACATTTGGAGTCTTCTTTACTCTCATGTCCCTGTCTGCACTTTATCCTATTACACTAAAATAAATGGTTGCTGAACTACTTTGTTAGAGTCTCTCTCTCTCTCTCTCTCTCTCTCTCTCTCTCTCTCTCTCTCTCTCTCTCTCTCTCTCTCTCTCTCTCTCTCTCTCTCTCTCTCTCTCTCTCTCTCAGCTATTAATACAGATTTGGGGGGGGAGGTCCTGGATCTCAAATTCTTGTTAATTGCATAGACACTGGGAAGCTGAGGGATGTCTTTATCCCATTCCTACTTTACTACTTCCTGATGAAAAATGAAAGGAGCATGCTTGTTACAGAAACCAGGACTTGTGGTGATGTCAGTACATGGAACTTGATGAGGAACTCTTGTTACTACTATGAGGACCAACAGGGAGATGAGTTTCTAGAAGATTAGTATGTGATGTCTCTATCATATTTGCTCAATATATTAGAATGAGAAAATAAAGAATACAACACTTAGATGGGCAGCAACCTTGAAACCCAGGGAAGATTTTTCTCATATTCAGAGTTCACCAGGTGTAGTTTATGTTTCTTCAGGAAGTAGTGAATATATTACTTCTAGATGTGTTTTAGTAAAGCTTAGCACCTAGTTGGCTTTAATGCTATTGTCTTTTGTTTTGTTTTGTGCTGGTACTCAAGCTTGAGCTTAGAGCCCGCACACCATCCCTTAGCATTTTTGCTCCAGGCTGTCACTCTTAACACCTGAGCGACAGCTTGATTTCTGGCTTTTTCATGGTTAATTGAAGATAAGAGTCTCACTGACTTCTCTGCCCGGCTAGTTTTGAGCCTTGGTCCTCAGATCTCAGCCTCTGAGTGTGTGGCATTACAGATGTGAGCCACTGGCCCTCAGCAGTAATGCTGTGTAATGGATTCAAGTCCATGGCCAAATAAACCCTGAAGTATCTAGCTATTAACGATTCTGTGAATTTTCTAAAAAGGTGTCATTGAATAAAGTGAGTTTTTCAAAAGCATTAGTCTCAGGAATGAGTATAGCTCAATAGAGAAGAGGAAGAGGCTTCATTACTTACGTCTGTTTGAGTCCTAATGTTTAGCCTATTCTGTCACTCGTATCCTGCAGGAAACCTTTATAACTAGCACATTACTTTAACTTGCAATTTTCCCATTATTTTTCTTTTACTTCTTCCAATTATTATTCTTTCCTGAAATTAGGTGTCTAATAAATCCAGATATTTCTATTCAACCATGTATGATATTATGAAGTATGTACTTAGATATTATAATCATTTCCTTAAGCCTTTGAAGACTCTGGAGTGATGAGTGTCTTGATTTTTTGTTTGTTTTTGTTTTTGTTTTTGTCAGTTGTGGGGCTTGAACTCATGGCTGGGGTGTTGTCCCTGAGCTTTTTCACTCAAGGCTAGCTGGCACTCTAGCACTTTGAGCCACAATGCCACTTTCAGTTTTCTTCTGGTTTATTGCAGATAAAAGTGTCACAAACTTTCCTGC
The DNA here is from genome assembly GCF_024711535.1 of Dipodomys merriami. NCBI lineage: Eukaryota > Metazoa > Chordata > Mammalia > Rodentia > Heteromyidae > Dipodomys > Dipodomys merriami. The sequence goes on along the minus strand of NW_027203442.1, from coordinate 15,136 downwards.
CCAGGCTGATCCTCAGATCTCAGCCCCCTGAGTGGCTAGGATAACAGGAACTGTGAGCCACTGATCCCCAGCTCATAAGTGTTTTTTATGCTAATGAATGACTTCTGGGAGGGGTTCAAGTCTTCTAAAGGCTCCCTCTTCCAAATTTAGAAGTCCCAAATTATGTTCGATATGCCAAGTAAAGAGAAATGAAGAAGACCAGAGAAAAGATACTTATTATATAGCAGCCATGAGAAGAAAGCACTTAAGTGTATCATCAGGCATCTTTAGGAGGAAAAGAGGTTGGCTTCAGGTTAAAAAGAGAACTAGTGGCAGGGGTATGCAGAATTAACCCAAGACTTGAGTCACCAGCAAGGTCTCTGGAGAAGTTCTGGAGAATTGTTATCTCATTCTCATTGGGGAATCTTGCTTTTGGGTGTCTTGTGGAGTAGTTTGCCTTCCACACGACACTTAACAGTGAATGTTCTATTTCCTAGATTGCAAGGTGGGCATGGTAAAGTGACTGCAGCAGGGAATAACTCCGATCATAGTGCACAGATACGAAGTTGAGGGAGTTTAGTTAATTCAGATGTTCCAGCAAAGGCATCTTTCAAGTTGCCTATTTCACTTTCAGCTTCATACTTTGAACTCTGGAGGTGGGAGGAGTTGAACATAGAGTCAATTACTAATAGCCTATGACTTAGTGAACCCTGCCTCTTTAATTTACAGAGTGTTTGCTAGGGAGATTCTAGATGGCTGTGTGGATGTTCCTGGATGGGAGCATACTGAAAAATGATATGGAAGCTCCCGACCCTTCTACTATAGCTTGCCTCATGCACTCCATATTAAATTTGGCTGTTCATTTGTCATATCCTTTCTTATAAATATGTAATCATAAGTGAGGTGTATACTCAAGTACTGTGGGTTGCTCTAGCAAAGCAGCCAAACTTGATAAATCAATGAAACCACAATTTATAGTTGTTTGGCTGAAATTAGTTATCATAACCTGAGGATTGCAAATAGCGTTGTGTGTGTGTGTGTGTGTGTGTGTGTGTGTGTGTGTGTGTGTGTGTGTGTGTATTGGTGCATATATGTACATGTATATGTATATATATGTATATATATAATATATATAGTTTCTTTTGGGGGGTTGACTAAATCCTCAACCTGGAGATCTGACACTATCTCTAGATCAATATGATCAGCAGTGAAGCCAATGAAAGGACAGCTAGTGGAATTCAGCAGCTGAATTACTTGATTGGTGTCTAGTGACCAAAAATAAATGAACCCACCAGGCATGTAGGGAGGCTATGAATAAAGAGTAGAGAATAGGAACAACAGCATTTTGAGGTTTCTTCTTTTTTTTATTTTGTTTTCATCAGTCATTGGGGCTTGAACTATGGGCATGGGCACTGTCACTGAGTTCTTCAGCTTAAGGCTAGTGCCCTATCACTTAAGCCACAGCGCCACTTCTGGTTTTCTGGTGGTTAATTGGAGATAAGAGCCTGACAACTGCCCTGCCTTATAGGATTGAGGCGGTGCATGAGCTTTTTTTCTTAAGCCTTAAAATGTGAGACTCTATTTAGATTTTTTAAAAAATTTTGGTCCCCAAGACTTGTTTTCAGTTATTTTTCCTTGGAAACATTGGCTATTCTAGCCAATGATTACAGTTTTCTAAAGTAGTTTATTTTCACCTTTGTTCTTTCTCAGTTGATGTGTGTGTGTGAGTGTGTGTGTGTGTGTGTGTGTGTGTGTGTGTGTGTGTGTGTGTGTGTGTGTGTGTGTATTGGGGCTCAAAATCATGGACTTCTACTATTGTTTGGCTTTTATTCTTTAGCTTAGATTTTTTTCACTCAAGGCTGGTGCCACATCACTTGAGCTGAATCTCCACTTCTGGTCTTCTGGTGGTTAATTAAACATAAGAGTCTCAGATTTATCTGCCCGGTGAAGCTTTGAACTTCATCCCTCTGATCCTGAGTATCTGGGATTATAGGCATGAGCTACCAGAGATCATCTTCATTTGCTTTTATTAGCTGATTTCTCTAGTTACTATACAAACAAAACAACTGGCCCCACCTTCTTTTTAGTTTCTGTCTATTCTTTTGTTCTCCTAGTATTATTGCATTGCTTTATTTTTCTCACTTCTTTCTGATGTTCTCTGAATGATTTCTATTTTGCCATAAGTAGATTCAATATCTCAGAGTTACTTTTCTTGTCATTTCAGTTTTCTTATGCAATCAGGAATGTATTATTTAATTAAGGAATTTATGGGAGAAACGTAAGTTAAACAGATGCTAAAAGCAAAAAGAATAATGAAAAACTCTCACTAAAATGATGTGTAGAGCATCTTGCCAAAGCGTGTTGATGGAGTATGATTTGGTTAGCACTCAGGTGAAGGTCCTTCCCTGAGCCATGAATCTCCACTTTCGTGCTTTCAGTCACATTCATAGTTTGTCATTGATACATTAGAATATGGAAAATAGAAAACTCATGCCTTATATATATATTTTAAATTTAATTTTATTTTATTTGTGAACATACTGTACTGAGGAGTTACAATTACATGGGCAGGATAATGCGTACATTTCTTACCAAGCATTGCAGCCTCCTCCTTTGTTTACCCTTCACATCCCTTCCCAGCATCCCCCCTCCCCCCCAAATCCCAATCCTAATCCTTCTCCTTCCACCTCTTCCCCCCCCCCCGCACCGACTTTGTAAAGTTCGTTTTGGACATGACAACTTGTACTTCTCATTGTTGCAACAGGTCCACCTGTATCCTTAAACAACTGGTTTTCCCCCATCTCCTCCACAAGTTATACTGACATCAAATATAGTGAAAGCAGGGGTTATACTGTGGGGGATGGACATACAAAACAACAAAGAGATAATCTTATAAATGCGTTAGAAACACATGCATAAAATAAAAACAATATTAAAATACATATCTAAAGGTTCATTTTCCTGACATCACATTATCTGACCTTTTCCACTTGACTCATACATCTAATAGATATTACAAATAAGGGAAACCATGGGACCTATGTTTCTTTGGGCCTGGCTTGCTTCACTTAGTATAATTTTTTCCATTTCCTAACAAATGGGGCAATGTCATTCTCTCTGATGGAGGCATAGAATTCCATTTTGTATATATACCACATTTTCTTGATCCATTCATCTACTGAGGGGCATCTGGGTTGGTTCCATATCTTAACTATGGTAAATAATGCTGCAATAAACATAGTTGTGCTGGTAGCTTTAGTGTGGTCTTGTTTGTAAACATTTGGGTAAATCCCAAACGTGGGATTGCTGGGTCATAGGGGAGTTCTATGTGAAGTCTTTTGAGGAACCTCCATACTGCTTTCCAAAGTGGTTGAACAAGTTTACATTCCCACCAACAATGAAGTAAGGTTCCTTTCTGTCCACATCCCCTCCAGCATCTGTTGTTGTTAGAGTTCTTGATTTTTGCCATTCTAACTGGAGTGAGGTGATATCTCAATGTTGTTTTGATTTGCATTTCTTTTATGGCTAGGGATGTTGAACATTTCTTCATGTGTCTATTGACCATCCTTCTTTCTTCTTCAGAGAAGTTTCTCTTTAAGTCTTTCGCCCACTTATTTATTTGGAAGTTGTTTCTTTGAGGATTTGTTGTTGCGGAGTTTAATTTTTTGAGTTCCAAGTATATTTTAGATATGAGACCATGTCTGTTGTATGGCTAGTAAAGATCTTCTCCCAATCCGTGGGCTTTCTATTGATCTTGCTAGCTATGTCCTTTGCCCTGCAGAAGCTCTGCAACTTTATGCAATCCCATTTGTCCAACCTTTCTTTGATTTGTTGTGTTTCCGGGTCTCTATTCAGAAAATTTCAGCCTGAGCCAAGGAGACCTGGGGTTTCTCCTATTCCACAAATCTATAGAATATTTACTTTTGGCAAGATTTTTCGGTTTCAGTTTCTTTAAATGTTATCATCTTACAATAGGCACGTGACAATTCAGAGAAGTGGGGCAAAGCAGGTGTTATTATTTGAATTTATGAGATTCATTCACTGATATTTAAAGAGATGAATGGATCTTATTAAGATCAAAAGATAACATGCTACAATCAGGTCTCAAATTCAGGTTTCCTAGTCTAGAGTTCTGTAACGTTTAAATATCCATTGTTCTTGAGTTAAGGGAGACCTTGTAGGGGGATTTTTGAAATATTTTTTTATTATCTTTAAGTAGTGTACGAAGGACTTGTCAGTTCACAAAACTTGATCACAGTCAGCTCTTTAAACTGGAAAACTCCTTGGCACAAACTATATATGCCAATATGTTAATTTTTTAAAATGTTAGCTGTTCTTGAAAGTTAATTCTTTTTTTGGGGGGGAAGGTCCTGTCGTGTGGCCTGAACTCTGGACCTGGGCACTGTCCCTCATCTCTTCAGCTCAAGGCTAGCACTCTACCACTTGAGCCACAGTACCACTTCCGGCTTTTTCTTTTTGCTTATGTGGTGCTGAGGAATTGACACCAGGGCCTCATGCATGCAAGGCAAGTGCTCTACCACTGAGCCACCTTTCCAGCCCCGAAAGTGAATTGTTTTCTGAACTATATATTCAGATTTATTCTAATGACTTCTAAAAAGAGTACTGTAGTTTTATTCACCTCCAAAGAAGAAGGTAATACATGACAAGAAGCCAATGTGCTGAGTATACAAACCTTGAAGACATTAGCCATCAGAACATAAGAAGGGAGACCATTTTTATGTGTCATGTTTTAAACCCTGTTTTAGAACTTGCTTCTCCCTCCAACATGTTTTAATAAAAACCATCATTAGTTGCCATTTCTTTATATCTCAAGTGAAAAAAATATCTGAAGACCACTATGTCTGGAGATACTTTATTTGCCTCAAAGCATGGCTAATACTTTCTTTTCTCATAATACCATCATTTGAATTCAGGGCCTGGTACTGACAAGACAGTGTCCTTACTGCTGGAGCATACCATTTTTCAATGGTTACCTCAAGTCTAGACTCTCATTTTCCACCCAGGTATGTGTTTGAGCTGAGATTTTACTTTAGGATTCCTATTGTTGCTGGAATTACAAGTATTTTCCACTACAGCCCACTTCCTTAGAAAACTGTTCTGTCAGGCTGGCCTAGAACTGCAATCCTCCCTATTACAGTCTCCTAAAAGATATGGCCACCAAGCCTGACTTTCACACAGATTCATCTTTTTTTGTTGTTGTTGTTAGTCATGGGGCTTGAACTCTGGGCTTGGGTGCTGTCCCTGAGGTCTTCAACTCAAGGCAAGCGCTCTACCACTTGAGCCACAGGAGCACTTCCAGTTTTCCAGTCGTTTATTGGAGATAAGAGTCTCACAGACATTCCTGGCCAGGCAGACTTTGAACTGTGATCCTCAGATCTCAGCCTCCTGAGTAGCTAGGATTACAGGTGTGAGCCACCGGCGCCCAACCATGATTCATCATTTTTTTGTGTCAGAATTGGGGCTTGAACTCAGGGCCAAGGCACTCTCCCTTAGCTTGACCACTCAAGAATAGTACTCTGCCATTTGAGCCTCAGCTCCACTTGTGGGTTTTTGGTGATTATTTGGAGATATAGAGTTTTATGGACTTTCCTGCCTGGCTGGATTTGAACCTAAATCCTCAGATCTCAGCGTCCCTGATTAGCTAGGATTATGGGCATGAGCCACTGGCACCCAACTCTACAAGTACATTTTTATTTTTTTAATTAAATTTATTTATTTTATTTACATGGTGATGTACAGAGGAGTTAGTTACATAAGTAAAGTAATGAGTACATTTCTTTCAAACAGTGTTATTCTCTCTCTTGTTTTCTCCTGCTTTCCCTCCTCCCAAGTTGTAAAGTTCATTTCCAACATAGCATCTAATGTTGCATTGGTTTACCCTTGTCCCACTGTTTCTATGGTTCCCTTCCCTTCACAAAATCAGGTAAACTTATATACAAGACAAAGGGTAATGAAATCAAAGACAGTGACCATATGGAATAAACCAAAGGGGGGGAAAATGAATGAAAAAAGAAATAACTGCAAACCGTACACTAAAATGACAAACAAAACAAAACCCTCATTTCCATATCTTGGAGTTCATTTTGATTAGCATCATTTTTTATAGTCATATGTACATAGCTATTGAGCTATTGCGACCCTCTGCTAGGATTATCCTAGATACACACTAACTATTAAAAATGAGAGAAACCATGGAGCCTATGTTCTTTGGGTCTGACTTAGTTCACTTCATATGATTGCTTCCATGTCTTTCCATTTGGAAATGGAAATGGAGCGATGCCATTTTTTATGATGGAAGCATAGAATTCCATTGTGTATATATACTACATTTTCTTGATCCATGAATCTACTGAGGGGCATCTTGGTTGATTCAGTATCTGAGCAATGGTAAATAATGATGTAGTAAACATAGGTGCTGTTTATGGTCTTTTGGGTAAATGTCCAGGAGTGGGATTGCTGGATCATAGGGGAGCTCCATGTTTAGTATTTTAAGAAACCTCCATACTGCTTTCCAGAGTGGTTGAACAAGTTTACATTCCCACCAACAGTGTAGTAGTGTTCTCTTTTGGCCACACCCTCTCCAGGATCTGTTCAAATTAGTTTTCTTGATAATGGTCCATGCTAACTGGGGTGAGGTAGAATCTCAATGTAGTTTTGATTTGCATTTCTTTCATGGCCAGAGATGTTGAACATTTTTTCATGTGTCTATTGCCCATTTTTATTTCCCCTTCAGAGAAGTTCTTCTTAATTCTTTAGTCCACTTATTAATGGGGTGGTTGTTTTTTGAGGATTTGTTTTGGGGGTATGTTTGGATCTCTGAGTATATTTTAGATATGAGGTCCTTTTCTGTTGTATAGCTAGTGAAGATTTTTTTTTTAATCCCTGGATTCCAGTGTTTGATTGTGGAATTATGGTTACCTGCAATAGGCATTCCTATAGTACAATACTTACCAGGGGTTTTTCAGTCCTTTCCAGGGCAGTTTCAGTGTTTGCTAAATAGATTGGAGGAAGGATACATTTTAACCACATAGGGTATTTAGAAATAGAAAAGGAGAAGCTCCCTCTGGGATGTGGGGATTACAGATGTGCAACACCAAAGCCTGCTAAATTACTTTATAGATAACTCTTATCTGGCATATGGAAATAGATTTGCCCTCTAGGTTAACAATATATATCTGGCTTTCCTAAGCAAAGTTATGAACATTCAAGTACTAAATATTCTATCCACAGACTTCAAGAATTCTACTTATTATTTTTGTAACATCATGTAAACATTTTGAGAAACTAAATGTTACTTTATACCAATAGTCCTCTCAAGTGAGCCTGAGATTTAAATTCTAGGCTGGGGTGAATCCCTCTTGTAGGCCACAAGACCCTGCTGCTTCTGAGACTAGCATCATCTTTCACTGATGCCTGGGCTTTGCCTCCACCACTAGCTGGGGTTTACTCTGTGCATGAAGAACAATCTCCTTTGCCCTGGTGAGCCTTCACCAGACAGTCCCCGACGAGCTGCATGCACTGGCTCTGAAGGATGGCGACACTGCTGCAGGCCTGAGGACCCAGTTTTTCCCCATCCATGTCCTCTGTGCTGGTCACATGGGCACTATAGAGAGCCAAGGCAGCACAGAGCAGCCAGGAGTAGTTGTGGATATATGGCTGGATGAGCCTCTGGTGGCCACTGATCTGGATGGTCACCATGGGATAGGCTGTGATGCTATGGGTAGGAAAATGGCTGCAAAGGCAAGACATTATTATGATTTGTCACTCCAAACAGGAACCCAGGCTTGGCTGCCACTGAACATTAATACCTCTAAGTTGTTGTTATTGAAAATTTAAGGGGAGATATGGATTTGCACCTTGGAAACAAAGAACCAACACTGGCATACCATTTCTGGATTTCATAACCCCATAGAAAACTGCCTGTGGAAATCAGGCTAAGTAAAAACTCCTTATTGTGAATTTTGCAAGATGTGCAAATAGTGTTTTGGTAATATGAGATAATGCTCATAACTTAGAGGTAAATATAAAGTACACAGCACAAAATGATTTAAGATATTAAATTTGTTTAAAATCTTTTAACAAGCTAGGTGTAGCAGCATAAGCCTGTAATCCCAGCACTTGGGAGACTAGGGTGAAAGGAATTATGTTCTTGGAAGGCTCAAGCGGGAGGATTTTGAGTTCAAGGTTGAACTGGGCAACATAATGAGACCTTCTCTTAAAAAAGCAAAGCAAAGGGCTGGGAATGTGGCTCAGTGGTAGAGCACTTGCCTTGCATGCCTGAGGCCCTAGGTTCGATTCCTCAGCACCACATAAGCAAAAAGAAAAAAGCTGGAAGTGGTGCTGTGGTTCAAGTGATAGAGTGCGAGCCTTAAGCTGAAGAGCTGAGGGACAGTGCTCAGGCCCAGAGTTCAGGCCCCACAACCGTACCCCCCCCAAAAAAAGCAAAGCAAAACAAAAAAAACTTTATGGAGGAAAAAGACTCAAATAAACTTAAGAACATATAACAAAATCTTCCTAATTGCTGAATCTGGGTATTGGGACAGTGAACTGGTCTCTCTAGTTTTGGCTAGGTTTAAATTTTTTTAAAAACAAAAACTTACTTTAATAAAGGAAGGGCTTAGTGTATAACTAAGTGGTAGAATACATGTGTAGCATGTGAGGCCCTGGGTATGAGTCTTATCATTGGGGGAAAAAAAGAAACCACAGAGCTATATTTTTTAATTATTATTATTTTTTGCAGTATTTGGTATTTGAACCCAGAGCTTCATGCTTGCTGGGCTTTTCCATTTGAGCCATATCCCCAGATCTCTTTTCTTTAGTTTTTCTCACATCTTTTGCTGATGTGATCTTCCTACCTAAAAACCTCTTACATAACTGTGATCACAAATGTGTACCATGATACCAACCTTATTGTTGGAGATGCAATCTCATTAGCTTTTTGCCCGAGTTAGCCTCAAATCATGATCCTCTTTTCCTCTGTCTCCTGATAGACTTTGTGTGACCATGCGTGGCCTAATACTAAAGTTCGTATTATTTGTTGATTCTTGGCTCTTGAGAGCAGGGACTTTCTTTTTGGTTCACTGTTCTTTCTTCTAGCTCCTTGTCCCAAGCCTGGTATACAGAAAATATAAGATGAATAGTTGTATGAATGAATGATTCAGGATTTGTATTCCAGGAGTCAATGTCCCTGGCTGTTCTCTAATTTGTGAGACTCTTGTCTGAGGCCTGCTTACCCAAATTACAGGCTTCTGGAAGAAGGATGGGGCAGCTTCGAACATATTTGCATGTTAAACACAATTTTTCACTAGCAACTGGTGCAGTGCGGGTATGTGGATTATAGGAGACCCCAGAAAAAGTGAACTGACAGTGGAGGTCAGAACTTGGCTTTTTAAAAAAAATCTAGTGCATGTGCGTGCATGTGTGTGTGTGTGTGTGTATGTGTGTGTGTGTGTGTGTGTGTGTGTGTGTGTGTGTGTGTATGTGTGTGTGTGTGTGTGTGTGTGTGTGTGTGTGCACATATGTGTGCTGGTCATGGGGTTTGAATTCAAGACCTGGGCTTTTTTCCTTTCTTTCGTTTTTCTTTTTGTCAGCCATGGGGCTTGAACTATGGGCCTGGGGCACTGTCTCAGTTCCTTTTGCTCAATGCTATCCCTCTATCACTTGAGCCACAGCACCGCTTCTGGCTTTTTCTTGAAAAATTGAGGTAAGAGTCTCACGGACTTTCCTCCTGGGCTGGCTTTGAACCATGATCTTCAGATCTCATCCTCCTTGAGTAACTAGGATTGTAGATGTGAGCCACCAGCAGCCAGCACAGGCCTGGGCCTTTTTGCTCAAAGCTAGTACTCTACCACTTGAGCCATAGTTCTAGATTTTTTTGGAATTAAGAGTCTCATGGACTTCCCTGCCAGGTCTGGCTTCCAACCATGATCCTCAGATCTTAGTCTCCAGAGTAGTTAGGATTACAGGCATGAGCCACTGGTGCCTGAACAGCAGGCTTCTTACTAAGCAAAGATATACATCAAGAAGATGTGAAGTGTGTGCAAGTCATCTGAGACATACCCATAGGAATATTTCCTTGCTGCATAGCATCCATATCAAAGATCAAAATCATCACACACATTGCAGTTCATTCTTCGGCCTATGATCAAACCCTGGCAGTGGTCACAGGTAAACTCCATGTTGAACATTTTATGGTCATCTCCATGGCCTTCAGGCTTCACTCCACCTAGACAGAAATGATCAGTGTGAAGTGGATGGAACAGAATGCTTGGAGAAAGGCCACAAAAATCAATCCAAACACTACAGCTGCTCCCATCTATTGTTCAGGAGGGCAGAGTCCACACATATCTTCTGGGGACCAGTTAGCTCTGTCCTGATAACTGAGTGCATAAATGACATTTTCATGAAATGATAACCCCTTAACAACTTAATAATAACAATACAATTATTAAAAAAATTATATTCTCAGCAAAGAGGTGCTGGACAATGTCATACTGCAAAAATCAGTTCCTAGCATGATTGCTGTTTGGCAAACAAAAGCCCCCGGGTAGATTTGTGAGATTTCTCCCATGACTCTCTTTTGACATGAGTTAAGCATCTGTTGGTGCCTCTGCTAGCAAGCACTGCAGAATGATCAGAAGACAATGTGACAAGGGAGTAAGAGGGAATTAAAGGCACGAGACAGGCTGCTCTTGCCTCTTCCTTACTCCATGGCATCTCCAACTTGATTTGGACTCTGCTATATACATCATATTTTATCGCCTCTATTCTCACTACCATGAACCTGGCCCTGACTCCAATGCCTTTGCGACTACTGAGACTGATTCCTAAGTGAGACTGACACAGACATGCTTTCCTCCTTGAGACCTTGTTAATGTCTCCCTCATTCTCTGCAGACTTCAAATGACTAAACCTAGCATCTTGGGATCTCACAACCTGAGCTCTGCTGGTCTTAATCCATCACTTAGTCGGACAGTCACTCAAGTGTGTCTACCTAAATTCCTTCTAGATGCTCACTTCTGTACTTGGCTTGTTCTACCCTCTGTAGCATTTAGTTCATATCACCTGACTGTGACTTTCTCCAAAAACCAGTACTTATCCCATCTCCTCCATGACAGAAATAGTATAGAAGTGCTGCTATACTACCAAGTTTTTCTAGAATAAGTCTGCACTACTTATTTATTACTCAACACATCACTCTTATACTAACAGTACATCAGGGCAGGGGCTGTATCTTTTACTATAAGATCAACAGACAAGAAGCCACAATGTTCAACATTGTCAGTGTACTTTGCTTCAGTGCATACAAGTCAAATGTACTAAAGAATTTTTTTTGTGTATATATACCACAGATTCTTTTTATTTATTGTGAAAATACTGTACAGAGGGGTGACAATTACATGGACAAGATAGTGAGTACATTTATTTTATTTTATTTTATTTTATATGTGAACATACTGTACAGAGGGGTTACAATTACATGGGCAGGATAATGCATACATTTCTTACCAAGCATTGCAGCCTCCTTCTTTGTTTACAATTAACATCCCTTCCCAGCCTTCCCCTCCCCCACCCAATCCCAATCCTTCTCCTTCCCCCCTATCCCCCCCACCACACCGACGTTGTAAAGCTCGTTTTGGACATGACAACTTGTACTTCTCATTGTTGCAACAGGTCCACCTGTATCCTTAAACAACTGGTTTTTCCCCATCTCCTCCACAAGTTATACTGACATCAAATATAGTGAAAGCAGGGTTTATACTGTGGGGGAGGGACATACAATGCAACAAAGAGATAATCTTATAAATGCATTGGAAACACATGCATGATAGAAAAAAACATTAAAATACATATCTAAAGGTTCATTTTCCTGACATCACATTATCTGACCTTTTCCGCTTGACTCATACATATACTAGATATTGCAAATAAAGGAAACCATGGGACCTATGTTTCTTTGGGCCTGGCTTACTTCACTTAATATAATTTTTTCCAAGTTTTTCCAATTCCTAACAAATGGGGCAATGTCATTCTTTCTGATGGATGCATAAAATACCATTGTGTATATATACCACATTTTCTTGATCCATTCATCTACTGAGGGGCATCTGGATTGGTTCCATATCTTAGCTATGGTAAATAATGCTGCAATAAACATAGTTGTGCTGGTAGCTTTAGTGTGGTCTTGTTTGTAAACATTTGGGAAAATGACCAAAAGTGGGATTGCTGGGTCGTAGGGGAGCTCTATGTGAAGTCTTTTGAGGAACCTCCATACTGCTTTCCAAAGTGGTTGAACAAGTTTACATTCTCACCAACAATGAAGTAAGGTTCCTTTCTGTCCACATCCCCTCCAGCATCTGTTGTTGTTAGAGTTCTTGATTTTTGCCATTCTAACTGGAGTGAGGAGATATCTCAAAGTTGTTTTGATTTGCATTTCTTTTATGGCTAGGGATGTTGAACATTTCTTCATGTGTCTATTGGCCATGCTTCTTTCTTCTTCAGAGAAGTTTCTCTTTCAGTCTTTCGCCCACATATTTATTGGGCAGTTTTTCCTTTGAGGATTTGTTGTTGGAGGGTTTAATTTTTTGAGTTCCAAGTATATATTAGATATGAGACCCTTGTCCATTGTATGGCCCTGCAGAAGCTCTGCCACTTTATGCAATCCCATTTGTCCAACATTTCTTTGATTTGTTGTGTTTCCAGGTCTCTATTCAGAAAATTTCGGCCTGAACCAAGGAGACATGGGGTTTCTCCTATTCCATCCTGTAATGTTTTCAGAGTGTCTGCTTTGAGTTCAAGGTCTTTGATCCATTTGCAGTTGATTCTGGTGCAGGGTGATATATAAGGATCTAGCTTTAGTTTTCTACATGTAGTTAACCAATTTTGCCAGCACCATTTACTGAAGAGGCTGTCTTTCTTCCATTCTATTGTTTTAGCTCCTTTATCGAAGATTAGATGGCTATAGGTCTGTAGGTTCATTTCTGGGTTTTCAATTCTATTCCATTGGTCCTGAAGTCTGTTCTTATGCCAATACCCAGCTGTTTTGATTACTATGGCTTTATAGTAGAGTATGAAATTTGGTACTGATATTCCTCCAGCAGTGTTCTTTCCGTTGAGTAGCATTTTTGCTATTTGGGGTCTTTATTGTTCCATATGAATTTTTGGATTGCCTCTTCTATTTCCTTGAAGAATGAGGTTGGAATTTTGATAGGTATTGCTTTGAATTTGAAGATAGCCTTGGGAAGTATTGCCATTTTCACGATGTTATTCTTTCCAATCCAGGAGAATGGGAAGTTTTGCCATTTTTTAAGTTCTGTGTTGATTTACTTTTCCAAGGTTTTAAAGTTTTCATCATAGAAGTCCTTCACTTCTTTGGTTAAGTTAATTCCTAGGTATTTTATTTTTTGTGGGGCTATTACAAATGGATTTGATTTCCTAATTTCAGCCACACTTTTCTCATTGTTGGCATACAGAAAAGCCATTGATTATGGGGGGTTAATTTTATAACCTGCTACTATGCCAAAGTTTTGAATCAACTTGAGTAATTTGGGAGTGGAGTCTATGGGATTCTTTAAATACAAGATCATGTCATCTGCAAAGAGGGAGAGTTTTATTTCTTCTTTCCTTCTTTGGATCACATTTATGTCTGCATCTTGTCTTATTGCTGTGGCTAGGCATTCTAATACTAGATTGCAGAGAAGTGGAGAGATTGACATCCTTGTCTTGTTCCTGAGTTAAGAGGAAATGGCTGTAGTTTTTCACCATTGAGTATAATGCTGGCTGTAGGTTTGTCATATACAGCCTTTATTGTATTGAGGAATGTTCCATGGATTCCTAATTTTTCCAAAACCTTCATCATAAAGGGGTGTTGGATCTTGTCGAATGCTTTTTCTGCATCTATTGAGATAACCATGTGGTTCTTATCCTTGCTCCTGTTTATGTGATGAATAGTATTAATTGATTTGCATATATTGAACCAGCTTTGCATCCTTGAAATGAATCCTGTTTGATCGTGCTGTATGATTTATGGATGAATTGTTGAAGTCGATTGGCCAAAATTTTGTTGAGAAGTTTTGCATCAAAGTTCATCAAAGAAATTGGTCTATAGTTCTCTTTCTTTGATGAGTCCCTGCCTGGTTTTGGGATGAGGGTTATGATGGCTTCATAGAATGTGTTCGGTAGTGAGCTTTCTCTTTCAATTTCATTGAAGAGCTGGAGGAGTATTGGTGTGAGCAGGCCTTGTAAAATTCCGCTGTAAAACCATCTGGTCCTGGACTTTTCTTAGCTGGGAGGTCTCTTATTGCTTTTTCTATTTCAATGCTTGATATCGGCCTGTTAAGATAGTTTAACTCATCTTGATTTAGTTTTGTCATATCAATATTTGCTAGGAAAAGCTCCATTTCTTTCAAGTTCTCAAACTTATTAGCATAAAGTTTTGAGAAGTATTCCCTTATAATGTTCTGAATCTTGGTTGTTTCCGTGGTGATGTTTTCATTCTCCTCTCTTAGTTTATTAATTTGTGTGTGTTCTCTTCTTTTTCTTATAAGACTTGCAAAGGGTCTGTCCATTTTGTTAAGTTTTTCGAAGAACCAACTCTTTGTTTTATTGATTCTTTCTATAGCTTTTTTGGATTCTAATTCATTTAATTCTGATTTAATTTTAATCATTTCTTTCCGTCTACTGGATTGGGGTTTATCTTGCTGCTCTTTTTCAAGGAGGTTAAGATGTGTCATTAAATTGTTAGATTCAGATCTCTCCAATTTGTTGATGTAGGAGCTCAGAGCTTTAAACTTGCCTCTGAGTACTGCCTTTGCTGTGTCCCAGAGGAGCTGGTAATTTGTGTGTTCATTTTTGTTGAATAGCAAGAACATTTAAATTTCCTTTCTAATCTCTTCCATGACCCACTCATGATTCAGCAGTATGTTGTTCAGCCTCTATGTGATACCGGACTTTCTTTGGTGGCTTTTGCTGTTGAGTTCTAATTTTATTCCTTTGTGGTCAGAGAGAATGCAAGGTATAACTTCAATGTTTCTGAATTTAGACAAGTTTGCTTTGTTGCCTAAAATGTGTTCTATTTTAGAAAACGTTCCATGTGCTGCTGAAGAAAACGTGTATTCTGATGCTGCTGGGTGAAATG
>NW_027203441.1:0-77754 GCF_024711535.1 Dipodomys merriami | reverse complement strand
ATAACCTTCCATCAATATTCCTATGAATAGGAGCGAGACTATTAGGATCTCCCACCATTTGTAAGGGTCGGGACCAGGCTTTGAACCCAGGGCCTATGTTGCCATGTTGGCCTATGGCTTCCCTGGTAGCCCTCCAGCCTTCAGCAATGCCAGGTTTCCAACATTTTTCAGCCGTGTCATTCATACCCAGGAAGGTCACCTTGCAAAGAAAACAAATGTAAAACCCATCTGCAATTTGCCGGTTTTTCTTCTTTGTTTCTGTGTGGTTTTATTTATTTATTATTCGTATCAGCAATTGGGCCCCAGGAACCTAGGTTTGCTGTGGGTCTAGTGGCTACACCCCAGCCTGGAATGATTGAAGCTGAGGCAGAGTTGCCAAGGCTTGAGTTCAAGCTCTGTGCTTGACAAAATAAAAATAAATAAATAAATAAACACATTAAAATATTTGAAAAATTATGAGGCTGCTTGGCTTGGAATTCATGCCACCTTTTCTGCCAGTCCTGGGATTTGAACTCAGGGCCTAGGTACATCTACAGCACTGTGGGAGAAGGGGAAGCTCACCGTGCTGATAGACAAAAAAAATCAGGCCTGTTTCCAGAGCCTGAATTCAAGTCCTCGCTCTTGCAAAAATAATATTCATATGCATTTTAAATACAGGATTCATATTTACATACACATGTTTGCTGCATATTGCAGTTAGTGTGGTTATTCATTTTATTTTGTGTTTTGTTTATTTCTTATGTATTTTAGTGAGTATGATTACATACATAACCTTTTTTACATCTTATTACATAGGACATAGATTTGCCAATGTACTATACATCATTCCTGAGACCCAGGACTTTCATTGATAAGGAAAACAAATGGGACATTTGGCTTCTTCCACCAGGATTACTTAAGTGTTTGGCAGTTATGTGATTTGAACTCAGGGCCTAGAAAGCCCACTTCATGAATGGGGAGTGGGTCAATGTTAGCACACCAGTCTTATGCAAATGAAGTTGTTGGGCAAATTTGGCCCTAGCTGTGGCCAATATATAAACACATAGATTTTTAAAATGCAGTGTGTGTGTATTTACATATGTATATGCATCTATAAACATATACAGAGAGAGACAGACATTTATGCAGATTCTAGTGTATAATTCTATATAAAGATTGATGTTTATATCTTACTTTTATTTATTCTATTACTACTAACTATTTGGTCTAAAATTTTTCCTCCATTAATTAATCATGGTAGAAAACTTAATAAAATATTAATTAAATTAATCAATGACCTATATTTAATGCATACAATCTTACATTAGAAAGACTAGTTAATTAGTAATTCAATTAGTACATTTCAAACATTCTATTAGTGTTCCTAGAGATAGGAACCACTTTCCTAGGACCTTCAGCCATGTGTATGTGGCAGTCCCAGGATTGAACTCAGGGTCCAGGTGTCTGGGTTAACCTCAGGCTTCACTGACAGCCCTCCAGCCTCAGCCATGAAAAATCATGTACAATTTTCAAGCCAAATCAGTGAGGTCCAGGATGGTCACTGTGCAAAAGAAACAAAGGTAAAGCTGTTGTGTAAAACTTTCTGGTTTTTCCTCTTCCATTTTGGTTTGTTTGTTGGCCAGTGCTGGGAGTTGAAATTGGCTCATAGGATCCCTGGATCATCTGTGGGTGTAAAAGCTGCACCCCAGCCTAGGGTAATCAAGGCTGAGGCAGAGTGGTGACGACCTGAGTTCAAGCCCCGTGCCCACCCTTCCCCAAATTTAAGGTCCTGGCTTGATGGGACATTTTATCTGCCATAACTGGGATTTGAAATCAAGGCCTGGGTAAATATAGTTTGCTGTGGGTAAACTGGAAGCTCACCCTCCTTGAATAAAAGAAAGCCAAGAGCATTTCCCAGGGCATGAATTCTAGCCCCAGGACTGGCAAAATAATATTTATATACATTTATAATGTACATCATATATATGTATTTGCATAGGTATTACATATTGTACCTAGGAAACAAATATTCTCACAGACAGCAGAACAGGTCAACATTGGCTTCTTACTCCACCTATTGTCTTTGGCACTGCTGGGATTTGAACTCAGGGCCTAAAATGCCAATTCATCAAGGGACCAATATAAGCACAGCAGCCTCAAACAAATTCACTGCCAGTGAGTTCCCAGGACTTAAGTTTAACGTCCAGGAGTTACCAATATATAATAGATGCGTAAATTGCTGAAATATATATAGGTATAGAGAGTGAGAAAGAGAGAGTGATGTATATGTATATTCCAGTGTATATTTAAACATATAAATATATTTATAGAATATGAGATGTCTATATATCATTAAATTACATGTAATATATTACTAATAATTATTAGGTATTAAATTATGCCTTCATTTAATGACGTATCATGGTTTAAGGAACAATAAAGTGCTTCCTTGAGCAAAAGGAGCTCAGGGACAATGTCTAAGCTCACATTTCAAGCCTCAGGACCTGCAACAACAACAAAAAATAGAGCCAGTAACTCCATGGGTCTGTGTATGTGTGAATGTATTTCTATCGGTGAACATCCAGAGTCGCTATAAAGAAAGGCACCTAGCTAGGAAATTTGCTTTGAATAGAATGATTTCATAGCACAGAGGGTGCTTTCAAGACAGTGCATGTTCCAGGGCTCCCCTCCCTGTTCCCAGTGTAGCCTGAGGGTTTCTCCACACCCCAGTCTGCTGGAGGAAATCTGCCTCATTGATGGAACAGGCAGACAAAAGGTGTCACTCCTATACAGCTCTGTAACAAACAACTTTATTCAGGCAAACTAGTGATGATGAGTGTGGGCAGGCTCTGAAGACCAGGAGAAAAAGGCCTCTTTGTACCCCAAGATATCTCTCTCCCCAGCGCTCTGTTTTGACAGGAAGCCTTCATTTGTGCCACCTCCTGTGGCAGGCCAAGTTCCCTGCACTTATCCTGTCTTTGTTAGACTATGTTCCAGTGTTGAAACAAAGTGCTACAATTAATTCAAGATTCCTTCTGGCAGACAACAACTAGGGAGCTGAACCTAATGCAATGATTCATTATTGGCAACGATGCCTACATAGGTTTTCAGAAGCTTGCTACATCTAAGCACATGTACAAAATCACAATGTTCCCTGTTATGTAGGGCTGGTGAAGCTCATCAGGTTTGGAAACCTTTGACCTCTCCTAGTTGGGCCTTTGTTGGCTAGGTTTCCTGGTTGAACACAGGGCCTGAGTACTGACCATGAGCTCATAACAGAAGCTCAATGTGTAGTAGGAACACCCCTACTCAGGCAGGCAAACCCACCTAGTCGTCTGGAGTGACAGAGCCCACTGCAACAAAGTTGTTAACAAAGAAGTAACTTTATTGAGAAGGTTCCTACACTGACCGCCCAGGGCCACAGCACAGGCTCAGGAGCTGATACTGCTACCCTGAGCAGCCCCCATTCTTTGGTTTTTAAAGGCAAAATCGATAAGGTTGAGCCTGGTCATGCACAAGTGACCAATGGGATCATACCACACAAAAGGATTGCATGGTCATACCAGACCACACACAGGCGGCCAATAGGCAGAGTTTACTGTGTGAAAGGCAGGGTTTACCACCACAAGCACGTGTTGTCAGGCAGTTGGAGCCAGATTACAACCTATCTGTTTTAGAGGTCAATCTTTAACTCAACAATCAAGGTGGGTTAGGTTGTTAAGGGGAGGGGGACTTAGAGGCATTCTTTCCATTCCAGGAACAGGGTTGGTTGGAGCCAAGTTCTAGTTAACCTTGTTTAAAGTTGTTTTTCTAAAATCCCTATAACAAAGGCAAAGCCTTGAAAGAAGCTGTACCAGATCAAGTCTCCTCTCAGGACCTACTTCCCAGTGCTTAACCTTTTGATGTCACAGTTTCACTTCCGGTATCTGTGGGTGGGGGGGAAGGGGAGATGGTAATTTGTGTGCATATACCAGTCCTGGAGCTTGAACTCAGGACCTGAGCACTGTACCTGAGTTTCTCCTGTACAAGGATAGCACTCTACCACTTGAGCCACAGAGCCACTACAGGCTTTTTTCTAGTGATGTGCCACTGAGGATTCCAAGCCAGGGTTTCATACATGCAAAGTACTCTACTCCTAAAACCCATTCTCAGCACTGTATTTCAGGTTTCTTTCTTTCTTTTCTTGTAAGTAGGAGGAGTTGAAGTCTGGGCCTGGGTGCTGTCACTCAGCTCTTCAGCTCAAGTGGAGAGCTGTACCACTTGAGCTACAGAGCCCATTCAGGTTTTCTGGTGGTTCATTGGAGATAACCATCTCAAGGATTCTCCTTCTCAGGCTGGCTTTTGACTGTGATCCTGAGATCTCAGCCTACTGAGTAAGTAGCTAGGATAACAGGCATGAGTCACCGGCACCCAGCTTCCACTTCAAGTTTCTAAGTGGTAAATAGGAGATGATAGTGTCATTGGACCTTTTGTGTGTGGGATAGTTTTGAACACAGATCCTCAGCTTCCTGAGCAGGCAGGATGATAGACCTTAGCTAAAGACACCTAACCCGTGACACTTTGCTGTGAGGGGGTCCTTGGCTCTGCGTGGTAGAGTGCTAGCCATGAGCATAAGAGGAAAATCAGAGTCTAGGCTCCGAGTTCAAGGTTCATGATGGAGAAAACTAATCCAAAACAATTGTCTGCAGGAGACAACTCAATAGAGTTCAGTACATACATAAATTTGACCCTGTCTTGGGAAATATCTGTGCCTCAAGTTTCTCATCTGCACAATCATCTTACTTGTGGAGCTCTGACAAGGATCAGATGAAAGAATACACCCCGTGAAGGACTCAGCACACAGCACCCCGTGAAGGACCTAGCACCCCAGGAAGAACTCTTCATATAGCTGTATCCCACAAGCTGTCATTAGAAATAGGATGATTTCATCAGTATCACCATTCCTTCAGAAACATGTCACGAACCACATAAGTTCACATCTAATTGTTTGGATGGATGGTTAGTCGGGGGGTGGGGGGAGGAAGGGTCATCAGACCCAGGGGTTGCACTCATAGGTTGTGGGTACTGTCCTAAGATCTTTTCCTCAAGGCTAGAACTCTACCACTTTCAGGCACAGCTCAGAGTCTCAAAGATTTCCTGCCAGGGCTGAGTTTTCAACCCACCAGTGTCAGATCTCATCCCCTGAGCAGCTACGGGTGAGCCAGCAGCATCTAGTTCAATGGTGTTGGTTTGCAGCTGTTAACATCTGGCTGTCAGGATAGATGGCAGCCGTCATCTTCAGATTCCCAGCTTGCTCTGTCATGAAGTATTTAAAGTCCTGGCCTTGTATAGATAAAGTTAGAACATTCTAACTTTTCTTTGGTGCTGGAGTGACAGCACCACTTCCGGCTATTCTGTGCATGTGATAGTGTGGAAAAGAAGCCAGAGCTTCATACATACTAGGCAAGCACTCTACCACTGAGCCCCAGGAGTGACAAGTGTAGAAATAGATATATAGATAGCTTATATATATACACATATATATATGTATGTATAAAATAAGAAAGATATCTGTATATTACTAAATTACATATATTATATTACTACCAATTATCCATAATTAAATTATTCCTTCATTTCTCATTGATGAAAATATAATAAAGTATTAATTGAAAATTAGTCAAGGTACTATGATTATTGTTTCTAATTTTAAAATATAATCATATGCTAACTACTAATATAATTGTTACTTTTACAACATTCCATTCATATGGATGTATGTCAGAATGCGTTTCTTAGGATCTCCCACCATTTGTAGGTGGCGGTCCCGGGATTTGAACCCTGGGCCTAAGTTGCTGGTTTTGGCTATGGCTTGCCTGAAAGCCACCAAACTTCAGCAGTGTAAGGTCACATACTCTTTCCCGGCCCTTTCATTTAGACCCAGGATGGTCATAATGCAAAGGAAAAAACAAAGTAAAACTGCCTTCTGGAACTTCCCAGTTTTAGCCTTATTCTTTTTTCCCCCACCTCTCCTTTTTTTTTCTTTTTTGTTGGTTTTGGGGCCAGAAATCTGGGTCTGGACACTTCCTTAACTATTCAGCTCAAGACTAGGGTTCTACCACTTGAGTCATAGCACCACTTCCAGCTTTTTTTCTGCTTATGTGGTGCTGAGGAATCGAGCCCAGGGCCTTATGCATGTAAGGCAAGCACTCTACTACTGAGCCACCTTCCCTACCCTTCTCCTTTTTTTTTTATCAGTCCCGAGATTTGAACTCGGGTCCTAGGATCTCAGAATGGTCTGTGGGTCCATTGGCTGCACCCCAGCCTAGGGTGATCGAACCTGAGGCAGAATTGCCCCAAGCTGAGTTCAAGCCTAGGGCCTGGACAAAATAAATTAAGGCCGTGACTTGTAATTTGCTCCATTTTTCTGGCAGGCCTGGCATTTGAACTCAGGGTCTGGAAAACTCTGAGACACTGTGGGGGAGGGGAAGCTCACTGTTGTTGAAGACAAGAATTTCAAACCAGTATCCAGGCCTGAATTTAAGCACCAGCACTAGAAAAATTAATATTCATATATGTGATTTTTTACATTCATGGGCTTACTTCATATGACATTTATTACCCTTATTTATTCATTATTTATTTTCTATTTAGTATTATTACATATATAACATTTATTTAATTTATTGCATCTTATCACATGGATATATTTGCATATGGATTATACTTCATACTGAGACCCAGGATTTTTACAGAGAAGGAAAAAAATGTGTCAAAGTATTCAGGATGACAGATATCAGCCACAGATGCCTAGACTGTAACACATTTGTATGGATGTCCTTGGGTCCCCTTGGTAGGGTGCTAGCCATGAGCCCAACAGGGAAGGGACAGTGGCTAGGCCCTGAGTTCAAGGTTCATGACGGAGAAAAATAAACCAAAACAATTGTCTGCAGGAGAAAACTCACTAGAGTTCAGTACATACATCATTTTGGCACTGACTTGGGGACATATCTGAAACTCAAGGTTCTCATCTGCACAATAATCTGTGGAGCTTTTACAAGGACCAGATACAAGAATGCACTCAGTACACCATTCCTCATATAAGACTCATGACATAGCTGTATCCCACATGTTATCATTAGAATTAGGGTGCTTTCATCAGTGTCACCAAACTACACAAAGTTCACATCTAATGATTTAGAGGGTTGGGTTTTTTGGGGGGAGGTGGGCAGTCAGCCACTGGGATTCCACTGAAGTTTGGGGGTACTATCCTAAGATATTTTGCTCAAGGCTAGAGCTCTACCACTTTGAGCCACAGCTCAGAGTTTTTCAGACTTCCTGTCAGGGCTGGATTTTAAAACCACCAGTGTCTGATCTCAGCCCCCCAGTATCTTGGATGACAGGGCTGAGAGAGCCACAAGTATCTGGTTCTGTGTAGCTGGGTTGCAGCAGTTTACCTTTTGCTAAGTCATGTTAGATGGCAGCTCTCAGCACCAGACTCCTAGCTTGCTCTACGATGATGTATTTGCAGTCCTATCCTTATATCTTTGCAGTCAGTACATTCTATCATTTTGTTTTGGTGCCAGTTCTGCATCTTGAGTAAGTGTCTAGACACGGTCCCTAAATTTTCTGCTCAAAGCTAGTACTCGACTGTTTGAGCAACAGCATGATTTCTGGATTTTTCTGTGCAAGTGGTAGTGAGGAATGGAACCCAGGACTTTCCACATACTCAGTGAGCACTCTATCACTGAGCCCCAGGATTGACAAGTGTATAAATAGATAAATGTGTAGATTGGTAGATAGAGATAGATAGATAGATAGATAGATAGATAGATAGATAGATAGATAGATAGATAGATAAATAGATAGATAGATAGATGAGTATGTATAAAACAAAAGAGATGTCTCTATATATTGAAACTGCATATATGATTTTACTACCAATTATTGGCAATTAAATTATTCCTTCCTTTTTTAAGTATCATGATTGTATACATAATAAAGTATTAATTGAAAATTAATCAATGTAGAATAATTGTTATGTATACTTTTATAATATAATCATACACTAACTACTAATTTAAATGTTACTTTTATAACATTCCATTTGTACGGATGTATAGCAGAATGCATTTCTTAGAACCTCCCATCATTCATTAGTGGCAGTTCCAAGATTCGACCTCCAGGCCTAAGTTGCTTGTTTCAGCTATGGCTTCCCTAATAGCCCACCTAACATTAGCAATGCAATGTCATGTACACATTCTGGGGCTTGTCATTTAGAACCAGGTGGTCACAATACAAAAGGAAAAAAAAGTAAAACTACCTTCTTGAACTTCTCAATTTTATCCTTCTCCTTTTTATTTTTTTATTTTTTTGCCAGCCCCGAAATTTGAAGTAGGGTAGTAGGATCCAATGATCAGCTGTGGCAGAGATGGGAAGACCTGAATTCAAGCCCTGTTCTAGGCCAAAAAAAAGTAATAATAACAATACGACCCTGGCTAGGAAATTGCACCATTTTTCTAGCAGGCCTGGGATTTGAAGTGAGGGTCTGGGTAACTTTGTGACACTGTGTGTGAAGGGGAAAGCTAACCACCCTTAAACACAAGAATTTCATGGGGATGGGAAGGTGGCTCAGTGGTAGAGTGCTTGCCTTGCATTCATGAGGCCCTGGGTTCAATTCCTCAGCACCACATAAGCAGAAAAAGCTGGAAGTCGCACTGTAGGTCAAGTGGTAGAGTGCTCTCCTTGAACTGAAGAGCTGAGGGACAGGGTCCACTCCTAGAGTTCAGGCACCATGACTGGCAAAATAAAAATAAGAAAGAAAAAAGAAAAAAGAAATTCAGACCAGTTCCCAGGGCCTGAATTGAAGCCCCATCACTGGAAAAAATAATATTCATATATATGAGATCTATTTACATATATGGGTTCTACTGCATATGAAATTTATTACCCTTATTTATTTAGTATTATTACGCATATAACACTTCCTTTACTACATCATATCACATACGTCATATTTGCATATGGAATTATACATCGTATTGAGACCAAGAACTTTCACAGAGAAGGAAAAATAATGTGTCAAATTGGCTTCTTACTCCACAAATAAATTTTTGGCCATGCTGGGATTTCAACTCAGCCTAAAATGCCCTATCCATAAATGGAGTACAGTCTTAGCACACCATCCTCCGGCAAACTGAGCATCCAGGAAATTCTGAAGACCTGTGATCAAGCCACAGTAGTGCCTAATAGATACATGTGTAGATTGATATTATATATATATATACACATATATACCTCTCTATATATGTATATATATATACACACACACATACAAAGAGGGAATGTGAGGATATTATTAAATTATATATGTTATTACCAATTATTAGTTACTAAATTATAACTGCATTTAATGAAGTATCATGTTTGAATACTTATAAAAGCATTAATTAAAAATTAGTCAATATCCTTAATCATACCATTGTGCTAGAATGGAAGATATAAATCCAATAATTTTTGTGTGGCATTCTAAAATAGAATCATGAATTAATTGCAAATTTAATTATTACTTTTATAACATTCCGTTAGTATTCACATGAACAGGAATAAGTTCATCAAGATCTCCCTCCATTTGTGGATGACAGTCAAAGCTTTCGAATTCCAGGCCTGGGTAGATTACTTTGAATGCAAACCATTGGAATGACACCGTGAAGATTTCAGATTGTCACGATGGAAGAAAAGAACAAGAAGAAAAGAAAGCCAGGTGTCAGTGGTTCCTGCCTATAATCCTAACTCCTCTTGAGGCTGAGATGTAGAGAATGCCAATTTGAATTCATCATGGGCAGAAAAGTCCACAACATTCTTCTTTGTAAGAGATCACAGAGGAAAAAAAACCATGAGTGGGGCTGTGGCTCAAGGGCAGTGTGCTATCCTTGAACAAAAGGAGCTCAGGGACAGGGCCTAGGCTCATAGTACAACCCTGGACCTGCCTCACCCCTCGCAAAAAAAGGAGGCGATAACTCCATGTCTCTGTGAATGGATGGATGATGTATGGATGATGGGCATTCAGCAGATTGCCCATGTCCATCCCCCCAACTTGGGCAAGTCCTCAGAGAGTCTTAAATCTGAGCCAGCAGCTTGAAAAAAGCATCCTTCTCTGCCATTTAATAACTGAAGCCCCGTGGGCTTTGCCTGGGCTGTGCAACACGTGCCTTATGTTCTGGTTGAGATGTCCCATCGGGACACCTAGCAGCCAGCCACTGTCTCCAGGGAGACCACAGTTCCTAGGCTGTAGGAGTTGTCAAAGATTCTGGCTCCATATTCTCTATCCCTCTGTAGGATATGTGAGCCTACTCCTCTGGGCCTGATGGCTATCCCTCATTTACCATTCCTCATTGCCGAGTAACAGGCTGGTCCCAAATCCTGGCAACGATATGAAATAGCCAGCGATTTCTGCTCCAAAAGGGGTAAGCCAATAAAGCCCACCCTCATAGTTCCTGTCAGAAGTGAGTCGTGGGCTGTGAATGTGGCTTAGGGGTAGAGTGCTTACCTAGCACACACGAAGCCCTGGGTTCGATTCCTCAGTATCACAGAAACAGAAAAAGCCAAAAGTGGCACTGTGG
This sequence comes from Dipodomys merriami, assembly GCF_024711535.1. Classification (NCBI taxonomy): domain Eukaryota; kingdom Metazoa; phylum Chordata; class Mammalia; order Rodentia; family Heteromyidae; genus Dipodomys; species Dipodomys merriami. The sequence goes on along the minus strand of NW_027203441.1, from coordinate 67,174 downwards.
CTTAAGTGATAAAGAGTGCTAGCCTTGACCAAAAGAAACTCAGGAACATGCCCAGACTCTGAGTTCAAGCCCCAAGACTGGCAAAAAAGTGAGCCTGGTGAGACATATTCTTCTGGTACTCATAGGAGGGCCAAGGTTAGAGGTAAGATGTAGGGTAGAGGACAGTTGCTGGTGGCTCACCCCTGTAATCTTAACTATTCAGGAGGCTGAGATCTGAGGATCACAATTGCAAGCGGGAAAGTCTATCTGAGACACTTTTCTCCAATCAAACACCCAAAAAGTCAGAAGTAGAGCTGTGGTTCAAGGAATAGAGTGTTAGCCTTGAGCACAAATCCTCAGGGATAGCATCCAGGCCATGAATTCAAACCTCAGGACTGGCAAACACACACACACACACACACACACACACACACACACACACACACACACACACACACACAAGCTAGAGCATTTGCCAGTCAGCCTGCATAAGTTCCATCTCTAGCAACTCAATATTAAAAAACAAAAAAGAGGGAGAAGGGAAGGAAAGACTTGCTCCTGGAAGTGATATAACCAGTGCCAAAATTCCACAGGAGTTCTAAGATGTGGAACAAGATAGAGAGCCTCAGGCAGAAGGTACAACATGCATAAAGTTTCCAGAGGTGTAGTGTAGAATAGGTGGTGTGGGTGGAAAGAAGGTTCTGTGGCTTCAGACAAGTCCAGCAAGACATTCAAGGCAGGCCCAAGGTTTGTACTTGAGTCACTCGGAGGGCAGATGGTGGAGGTCCCAGATTGGGGCCTAGAGGGAAGATTAGCTTGGCTTTTCACCATGGACCCCAGCCATTTCCTGTGGCTGGAAGTCTATTTTTCACAGCTCCTGACCTACAGGCCTCCTTTGCATGGAGGAGTCAGGGCAAATGCAGGGAAGAACACTTGCTTAAGAAAAGCTTCTAGCCCAATGCCAGTGGTGGCTCAACCCCTGCAAATCCTAGCTACTCAAAAACTGAGCTCAGAAGTCGTGGGTCAAAGCCAGCTCAGGGGAGGAAAGTTAGTGAGACTCTTCTTGCTGATGAACTACCAAAAGCCAGAAATGGAGCTGTGGCTCAAGTGATAGAGTGCCAGCCTTGAGGCAAAAATTAAAGAGACTGGAGCCCAGAATCGAAGTTCAAGCCCTAGTACTTGCAAATAAAAAAAAAAAAAAGAAAAGTTTTCAGGAGTTCTTAGTCCACTGGGGTGAAAGTCCAAATAAGTGGGTACTGATGGTTCATGCCTATCCTCCTAGCTCCTCAGGAGCCTGAGATCTGAGGAACATGGTTCAAAGCCAGCCCCTGCAGGAAAATCCGGGCGACTCTAATCTCCAATGAACCACAGGAAAACTGGAAGTGTTACTGTGGCTCAATTGGTAAGCTGAAGAGCTGAAGGGACAGTTCCCAGGCCCAGAGTTCAAGCTCCATGACCAACACCTGGCCTGCTTGAACCTCACTCTGTGGCTTTAGGCAGAGTAATTTCCAGTGGGCCCCTAAGTGTCTCCCAATATCTAGGTGTCCTACAAGTCTAGAAAGCATCCTCTTTGGGAGCCTTTTGCCTACAGACCGAGCCAAAGTAGCAGAGAAGGATCTAGCCTTAGGGCACGGATGTCATTGGCCAGGTCATCAGAATGGCATCTGTCATGGGTGCAGTGTGGATCTGAGCAGTGAATCAATATTTCATGCCAGGTTTCTGGGCCAGGAAGGGCAAGAGCTGCAAGATGGCATGGGGGAAAATTTGTCAGTCACACCTTGGGTGGGTGTTGAGTTGGGCTCATGAAAGGCTTATAGGCTCAGGAATCCACAGCTGGCTGGCTGCTGCTTGTAGCAGTGGCTATCCCAGGAGTCCCAGGGCTCAGAGCATTGCTTTCCTCACCAATGTTCAGTGGCAGATGAAGGTCTGCAATCATGCACTGAGTATAAACGAGCATCCATCGTGTTCTTCCCTTGGTCCTGTACCCTAGGTATGGATGGATGTGCAAGTTCCATGGAACTTACTGCTATGGCCCAGACCCCTCAGGCCAAGAAAGAGTTGGGGAGAAATAACTGACATGTCAAGAGTTTATTATGACTGTGCCTCTGGGCTGCCCTCAGTTTTAGCTCAACTCATCATTACCACCTTCCTGTGTGAGTGTGTGTGTGTGTGTGAGTGTGTGTGTGTGTGTATATGTGTGTGTGTGTGTGTGTGTGTGTGTGTGTGTGTGTGTGTGTGTGCATGTGTGTGTGCATGGGCACATCTTGTTACTAGGACTTGAACTTAGGATCCGGGTTCTGTCCCTCACTTTTTTCATTCAAGGCTAGCAAATCTACCACTTGATCCATACCTTTTCTTCTAGCTTTCAGGAGGTTATTGGGAAAGGAGAGTCTCACACACTTTAGAAATATGAGCTGGTGATAAGAATGTACTCATTATCTTGCCTATGTAATTGTAACTCCTCTGTACAGTATTTTCACACACACACAAAAAATAGATCCTACAGATACTAAAAAAAAAGAAAAGAAAAGAAAGAAAGAAAGAAAAATGAGCTGGGCTGCCTCTGAATGCCAATCCTTAGATCTCAGCCTCCTCAGGAGCTCAGAATAGGAGAGCATAAGCTATTAACATCTGGCCACACATTTCTTCTTGGCTAAGACAGTGTACCTCTCTCCCAGCCTAGCTCCCATCTACAGCTAACCTTCCTCCCTCTACCCCTACTTCTCCAGGCTTCAAGGGAAACTTACCCTCCCCTGAGGACATAGAAATAGGATGCTTGACAGGTTTAAGCTTTATGTTCTCCACACAGTCAAGGGCTGCTGGGAGCTGATGTGGAGATCAGAGATCTAGGCCAGGGCAAGTAGACAGCTGTTAGAACAGAAGACAGTATGAAGAGACATCCTTGCAGCTGGATGCCAGTGGCTCATGCCTATAATCCTAGCTACTCAAGGCTGACACATGAGGATCAATCAAATTCAAAGCTAGCCTGGGCATACTCTTATCTATAATGAATCACCAAAAAGGTGGGAAGCAGAGCTACTGGAGTAAAAGTGGTAGAGCACCAACCTGTGCAAACAAGCTAAAGGATACCACCTAGGCTCTGAGTTCAAGCCCTGGTAAACACACACACACATACACACAGACACACAGACACACACACAGACACACAGACACACAGACACACACACACACACACACACACACACACACACACACACACACACACTAACATCCTTAGCAGGTGCCAGTGGCTCATGCCAGCAATCCTAGCTACTCAAGAGGCTGAGCTCTTAAGATGGCAGCTTGAAGCCAGCCCAGGCAGGAAAGTTCGTGAGACTCTTACCTCCACTAAACTACTGAAAATGATGAAATGTGAGCTGTGGTTCAAGTGGTAGAGTGTTAGATTTGCGCAAAGGAAGCTCGGTGCCTAGGCCCTGAGTTCCAGCTCTAAGAGTTGTTTTTTACAAGACATCTTTTAACACCCCCCCCCGGGCCATAAATCCAGATTTTGATCATACTAGATCTCACTTCCACTCCTGCCACTTCCACAGTGGCACCACAAGTGGCCTGTTTCTGGCCAGCTCTGGGTTAAGAAGTGATGTGCAAAATGAGGGCATACCCAGATCAAGGCTAATGCCCCAGAACATTGAGGTATTGGCCATACCAGTCTCTCCTCCGCCAATTCCCTGGCCCTGGAATCTAATTTCTGTGCCTTTTATTGTGGGCATCCATAATTCTCTAAAAGGATTGGAGAGGCCCAGCTGGGGCTGGAAGATTGACTTGCCTGCGATAAAGTACGTGAACATATCCTAGACACTAACAGATACTTCCAAGCCACCTTGGCCTCACCTCCAATGTAGCCCGGAATCCTCCTTGCTTGGGTGGCCGTCAGTCCACTATCAAGCTGGAGTTGGCCAGAGCCACTGGCAACCCCCTTCCCCCACTCCACTGCCAGCCTGCTGAGAGGGACATGCAGCCAGAGGTCTAGCTGAGGAAAAGGGCAGGACATCCCATGTCTGAGTTCCCCACCCAGAGACAGGCAAGACTTTATTGCAGCTGGACCGGCTGACACAGAATCCCCTGGAGACGGCCAAAGATTTGGACAGCTGGACTTGGGCCCCAAAGAAAAGCTTGAACTCAGGTCTCTGTTAATTTAGGACTCATTGTAGACCCTGATAGGAGGCTAAAGGCAAAGTCTGGGTGCAGGAGGGGCACCATCCAAGGCCAGAAAGACAGGCACCCAGGTAGGGGACAGAGAAAGATGAGGGAAATACACACACACACACACACACACACACACACACACACACACACACACACATATACACACACAAAAATATGGTACTGGTGTCTCACACCTGTCATCCTAGTTACTCAGGAGCCAGTCGGCACAGAAATGTCTGTGAGGCTCTTATCTCCAATGAACCACCAAATAGCCAGAAATCTAGCTGCAGCCCAAATGTTAGAGCAGTATCTTGAGCACAGAAGCATAGGAACTTCACCTAGACCCTGAGTTCTAGGCCCAGGTCTTCTACATCCAAACACACAGACACAGACACACACAGACAAAAGACACACGAACACAAAGACACACAGACTGGTAGCCCAAAGCCTTAGCAGTCCCTGAGCACCCTGAGTATTCCACCCCAGAGATGATGGCACTACCATCATCAGACCAACTGTAGACAAAACTCAGAGCCTCTCACATGTCTAGAATGGTTCACAACACACTCTTATGCAGAAAATTCAGCTATCTTTTGTTTGGTTGTAGGTTATGGGGTTTGAATTTTGGGCCTGCCAGCAGGGCCTCAGCTCTTCAGATGAACGTGTGAGCTCTACTTCTGGAGCCACAGCACCACATCCAATTTTCTGGTGTTTCATTGGTGATGAAGTCTCACAGACTTTCCTGCCCAAGCTGACTTTGAACCATGATCCTCAGATCTTAGCCTCCTGAGTAGCTAGGATGAGTGTTGTGAGCCACTGGCAGTGCCCGGGTACACCCAACTTCTTTTTTTTTTCTTCCGCACTTTTCTTTCTTTCTTTTTTTATTGTGAAAATACCGTACAGAGGGGTTACAATTACATGGGCAAAATAAGGAGTACATTTCTTATCAAGCATTGTAGCCTCCTCTGCAGCCACCTTCTTATACCAAGGGAAAACCCAACTCATCAAGACACAAACAAAATGTAACCCTACACTTCAGACTTGGTCACCAGCATCCAAAACCATTCTTCCATGGATGGAGAGCATATAATTGACACTACCATCCCACCCCTGCTCCCATTCACCCACTCCCTGCCTGCCACAAACGACTACCTCTGGAGTTCTTGGTAAGGCACCACCCACCCTGCTGTGGCTTCACACTGGGGTAAACCTGGTGAGTTATTAGAAATGTCTGTACTGTGAGGCCAGCATCTGGTCTCACAACCACAACTACTGTACTATTTCACCATCTCTTGCAAGCAAAAAAAGCGTGTCTTTCTTTCTTTCTTGTTTTTTGTTTTTGTTTTTGTTTGGTTGAGGGTCTTGAACTCAGAGCTCGGGTACTGTCCCTGATGTCTAATTTTCCTCAAGGTCAGTGCTCTACCACTTGAGCCACAGTGCCACTTCCGGTTGGAGATTGGAGATGAGGATCTGGAGGGACTTTCCTGCCTGGGCTGGGAAATGAAATCCTCTGGATTTCAGGTTGACAGGTGTGGCATGACAGGCGTGAGTCACCGGCTCATGGCTTATGGTGTCTAGTCCTTCAGAATTTCCACCTAGTCCTCCTCTAGAAACTACCACCTAGACACCCCTCTACCTCCTTCAGGGACAGCAAAGGGAGGCTAGAATCTGGGTGGGGCTATGGCAATTAAAGGGCTCCCTCAACCTCACTAATCCCTCTAAGTTCCCATCTGCCTCCTCCAGATTGTCTGGTCTTCCAGGACAGATCAGACCCACAAGGAGTTCTGGGGCCTGCCCTATGTCCCCCTGCCCCACCCAACCGATACCTGAGGACTTCTGGGTCAGCTGCTCCATGTCCCAGTGGAAGACGTTGGGAGGTTGCTGATAACCGGGCCCAGGGGTGCCCAGGGCAGAAGGACTGTCCAGCTCCCCTCTGTCAGAGGAGACACAAAGCACGGATGGATCTACTAAGAGCTTCAGGGCCTAGCCATCCACTTGTCACAAAGGTCTCTGGGAGAACTAGTTTATGGTGACAGACGTGGGGCCGGACCTCATGGCCCGGGACTGTCCCTGACTTTCTGTGTCTGCAGGGGAGTGCTCTTTCACCTGAGCCACGGTGCAACTTCCAGCTTTTTCTGTGTATGCAGGACCTCGGAATGGAACCCAAGCTTTCCTGTGTGCTAGGCCAGCCCTCAGCCTCTAAAACTAAATCCCAACCCTGGATAGCTGTTCTTCTGTGACCCCTCAGGCCTGTCTTGGGGCAGTCTCACACATCTATACCAAGTCTCTCACCAGCAGCCCTGGCTGGAATGAACACGCTCTGCTATGTTGCCCATCATCTGTAGCACCTTTGTTCTCTGTGCTTCCTTCAGATCCTCCTAATTAAGCAAGACCCCCTTTTCAAGTGTTGTCTCCAAGAAGCCCTTTCTGATCACCTTGGAAAAGCTGGAGCCTCTCAGCTGTGCAGGCTGCCAGCCTTTTCAGGCTCTGCCTTCCAGCCAGTGTGGGTTGAGAATGCACGAAGGGGAAGCCCTGGATTCCACCACCAGATTTCTGAAGGCCCTGATACACCACCCAGGGACAGGTGTTGTATCACACTCTGTGAGAGGGGCCTCAAGGCCTGAACAATCTGTGGGCAACAAGACAGGGCCATTTGTTTGTGTGGGCTTGAACTGAGGATCTGGGAGCTGTCTCTCTGAGTTTTATTGCTCAAGGCTGGTGCTCTACCACTTGAGCCACAGCTCCATTTCTAGCTTTTTGGTGGTTCCATGGAGTGTAGAGTCTCACGGGCTTTCCAGGTTATGGCTGGCTTCAAACTGTGATCCTCAGTTTTCAGCCTCTCGAGTACCCAGGATGACAGGCATGAGCCTGAATCCCAGGTGACAGACACCAAAGGCTTTTTCGTTTTTGTTTGCTCCTGTTTATCTCCTGTCAACTAACAAGCCCAAGTTAAAATAATCAGTTCCAGGGGATCAAATTCCTCTCCTAGGTCAGTTAATCCAAGGAGATAAAGTGGCTTTGGAAAAGGCTAGTCTGAGTTGGCTTAGGGGTGTTTGTGTGTGTGTATGTGTGTGAGTGTTGGGCATACCTACCCTCATCTCTGTGGTACCTCATCCTCCCAGCAGGGAGTGCATCCAGGATTCTGACCCCAAGGGAGGTGGATGAGGGAGGGTACCTAAGGTCACATCCAGGGAGATGATCTGAATTCTGTCCTGCAACCTAAGCCTGGACAGATAAAGGAGAGAAGGAGAGGGTTGGGGGACCATCAAAGGGAGCTCCTTACCTTTGTCTACATGTACCAGTGAGAAAACTGAATATATCTTTCTTGGTAGTCAGATAAAAGATGTACACTATTCATTTATTTCATGATTGTGTTGGTCCTAGGGCTTGGATTCAGGGCATGGGTGTTATCCCTGAGCTTTTTTGTTCAAAGCTGAGCTCTACCAGTTGAGCCACAGCACCACATCTGGCTTTTTTGTGTGTGGTTTTGAGGAGGGAGGTGGTTTATGGGAGATAAGAATCTCATGGACTTTCCTTCCCGGGCTGCTCTGATTCACGACCATCAGACCTCAGCCTCCCAAAGAGCCAGGATGATGGGTGGGAGCCATGAGCTCCTGACTGCCACCATCCATTTATAATCCCTTAGGCCCTGGGCCGGGCCACTCACACTACATCTCCTTGTTGGGAGTAGGAAGCAGACATGAGTGGGTTTGATACTTCACAAACCTACCTATCTTTGAGCATTGTTCTGGGTCAGTCTGATGGAGGCTTCGTCCTAGTCCACAGCAATGACTTGGCTTTCTCATAAGAACAAATGTCCCCTGGGATGTTTCAGGTCTGGGGTCTTTCCTCTGAACCCCGCCCCCCTAACCAAAATAACACTCCCCAGCAAAGGGTAGTATACAGGAGTGTTTTTATTGTGTTATATCCAGGGTCTTGTCAGATAGGTGGGGGTATAGGTCAGAAGCCCGGGATTGTGATGGGCAGGGGGACAAGGGGACAGCTTCTCATCCACTTTCATTCAAGAGTGTAGCAGAGAGATGTGGGGCAAGACTCATGGGATGGACAATGAATAACCATCACGGTCTAGCCAGAGCACAGAGGGGCTTACCTCAGGAAGCTGGTTCAACAGGCTGAGGAAAACAGTTCCTGACCCACAGCCCACCTCCAGAATGAGAGGGCTACCTTGGGTTCCAGGCACATGGGGATGCTGGGCCACCTCCTCCAGCACTCATTCAACCAATTCCTGAGAGTGAGAAAGAGAGAGGGAGAGAGGGACAGAGAGAGAGGACCAGAATTACACTTAAACCAGGTGCGGGTGGCTCAGACCTATAATCCTAACTACACAGGAGGCTGAGATGTGAAGATCGTGGTTCATAGCTGGCTCAGGAGGAATGTCTGTGAGACTTATACTCAAAGAACCAACAGAAAACGGGAGGTGATGCTGTTGCTCATGTGGTAGAGCCCTAACCTTGATTTGAGGAGCTCAGGGACAGCATCCAGGACCAGAATTCAAGCCCCACAAATGACAAGTGGACTTCCCACCCCAAGAAGTGCACTGAATAACACCCACAGTTCTAGGTAGCATGGCATAGAAATCAGGCCGAGCTTCCTGACAGATGGGGGTCATGAGTAGGTCACCTGGCTTTTCCATCACTCATTTTCCCCAGCTGGAAAAATGAATAGAGTGAAGGATCCCTTCCTCATGGGACAGGGCAATGATGAAAGACAGCCAAGCTTAGTTTCATAATTCCACGCCTGTTTCATGATTAATAACAGACCCCATCTGAGCCCTTTCTGGTAACTTCCTGTTATATGCTCACAGAATTGTTGAGAACCATATCTGACAGCTGCTCCCTCTGTGCCTGGCCCTGCTCCAGAGATCCCTCTGTATTAGTCCCTTATTTCCTCACAACTGTCCCATGAGGAGACTGAGGTCCGGTGGTAGACATCCAACCCAGAGCTTCACCTGTGGTCAAGAATCAGCTGCCATGAACTAAAAGTGTGGAACAATCCATCTAAAACTATGACTGAGTGGGGCACTAAATGTCTACCAACCCCCGCTCACACACACATACACACAAATACCCCACCACCGTCCTTTGCAGGCAATGATGTTTTACTTTCATTTTGTTGGTTGTGGGGCTTGAACTCAGGGCCTGGGTGCTATCCCTGAGCTCTTCAGCTCAAGTCCAACACTCTACTACTTGAGCCTCAGCACCATGTCCAGTTTTCTGTTGCTTTATTGGAGAGAAGAGTCTGAGGGTCTTTCCTGCCCAAGCTGGCTTTGAAACTTGATCCTAAGATCTCAGCTCCTGAGTACTTAGGATGAGATGACAGCCATAAGCCACTGGCACCCGGCCAAAGATGCTTTTCTTTTTTGGGGGGGGGGTCTGGTAGTGGGGCCTTAACTTTGGGCCTCGACACTGTCCCTCAGCTCTTCAGCTCAAGGCTAGTGCTCTACCACTTGAGGTATAGCGCCACTTCTGGCTTTTTTTTCTTATGTGGTGTTGGGGAATCAAACCCAGGGCCTCATGCATGGAAGGCAAGCGCTTTACCACTGAGCCATCTTCCCAGCCCCCCAAAGGTGCTTTTCTATGCCTGTCACCCTATCCCCTCAGGAGACAGATCTAAAGACTGCAGTTGGATGCCACCCTTGGCAGCAAAATCATTGAGAACTCTTATCTCCAATTAAACACCCAAAAACCTTGCAAGTGGAGCTGTGACTCAAATGGTAGAGTGCTAGCTTTGAGCATAAAACAACAGATGGGCCAAGGCCCTAGTTTTAAGCTTTTTCTAGCATAAACCCACCCAAGAAAGGGAAGCAGGTGAGCACACCGGAGCTCAAAGCTCACACATAATACTCAAAACTTACAGAATAGACCCATTCTGCTCTGATTCTCTGGATTCTATGTCCTAGATCATGGCAGTCTTAGATGGGACTGACCATGCACCAAGTCAGGACATTCAAGTACAATCTCATACTGAGGATCCCGTGACCTCATCAAGGACTGAAGATCTCTCACTGTCCTGCCTTGACACCGAGCAGTCAGGTGAGATCTAGTTATGCAACCAAAGGATATGGGAATGAATGAATTTCTCAGCCAAGGGATGCAGACTGGAGGGCTCTAGGTCCCTCTCTTTCGGGAAGGAGAAAAGGGCTGATCCATCTCAGGAATGTTCCTGGGTTGTGAGTATCTCAAAGAAACAACCCTGCTCAGGCCCAGTGCCTCTGGTTTTTCCACCAGCCTCGACCTTCAGTCCGCCCTCTCTAAATCGCATATCTGCCATCTAGACTAAAGCCTTAGAAAGCAAGGAGACCCACCTCTACCTCTGACAATGGTAGTCACGGGAACCTAGAATCCCATAGAGGAAGTCTCAGAGCAACACTGGTCTGACTCCTGCCCTCATTCCCTGGCTTTCCTGTGCCAGTGCCCTGGTTACCTGTCTCTGGTTGAGGAATGAACACTGAGGGTGTCATCTTCTGATTGAGCCAGCAAAAGTCCCAGTCCCCAAGGAAGTACTGCACAGGCATCCTGCAGTGGACAACAGTGAGGTCATCAACAGTGAACCCAGAATGCCAGGACTTTTAATAGCCATGTGGCTGGGTTGAAGGCTCTATCACTGATGGTCTAGGTTTTCAGGTGAGGTCATGGTTTCAATGGCCTGACACACTTGATCTGGGATCGTCCTCCCTCTTCATCTTCCTGCTTATCCCTTGCTACCCCACTCTGGACACTCCCTTACCCTATACCTCCCTAGCCCTTGGATACTTTCTTCTTATCTGACCAGAAAATAAACTTGGTGAGCCAGGGGAGATTGAAACTCTGTGACCCACCTTGAGCACTAGTGTCTACCCGAGGCTCTTTCCCTCTGCAGTCGGCGACCCCACAGATCCTGGATGTCATGAAGTTGCTGAGGGGACAGTGGCTTGGTCCTTCATACTGGCTTTAGGCTCTGAAACTGTCCCACAGAGATTGTGCATGGTTGGCTCTCTTGATCCAGGGACTCCAAACCAAGGCCTGCATGATCCCTTCTTCCTTCCTTTCCTCCTTTTCTCCCTCCATTCTTTCCTCCTCTCTTTCTCTTTCCTCTCTATGTGTCACTCTTAGGCCTTGAACTCAGATCCTGGGTGCTGTCTCTGAGCCTTTTTACTCAACGCCAACAGTCTATGGCTTGAGCCACTCATCCACTTATGGCATTTTCTTTTTGGTAGTTAGTTGGAGATAAGAGTCTTACAGGCTTTCCTGTATGGACCTCAATCCTCCCCTCTCAGCCTCCTAAGTAGCTAGGATGACAGTAGTGTAGCAATGATATCCAGCTCAAACCAAGATTTCTTCATGTGCTGTGGAACCAGCACTGGTACCTTTAATTGTGTATAACCCCGACCCTCACCCCCGGACCTGGCACCCACTGTAACGGTTTGTTGGATAAATAAATGAGCATCTGTCTATGACAATATTACAGAAAAGTCCCACCCAATTCAGGTAAGCATCCTAGGTGAGGGCAAAGCCTGATGTAGCTCTCCAACAGTTCTCCCTCCTCCCTCTTCCCACCCTCCTGGTGCCACTGCACTTAAATGTTTTGGTTCCAAAGACATGAGCCATGTTGTCCTCACTGAATTCCAGGGCCTCTGGGATGTCTATCTTCTCAAAGATCTCTGTCCAGCCACTGACCAGCTATGTGGCATTCAATTCCCCACTCAGGTGTGAACAAGGTTGCTGTTAGGTAAGCACCAGGCTCAAGGGGCCTCCTATCCACTCCCTGGGGCCAGACAGGATGGTCCACCATATCCGGCTCCCAAGTTTCATGTTGCAGAGAAAGAATCCCTGAGGGATCCCGGGTCTCTGAATCTCCCAGAGTCCAGTACAGGTCCTGGGATTTGTCTCTGCTCAGAGCTGGCAGGCTGTGGATGGCAAGGTCACAATCTCTGATCCCCAAGACATCCTTGACTGTGGTGGTCACCCTAGAGAGAGCTGGAGGAGAATCAGCAGCTTCTGGAGAAAGGCAGTCAAAGCACAACGTTCATAACAATAGACCATCTGGCTTGGGAACTCTGCCTGTGCCATTTTGAATGTCTAATTTAATGTCTAAAATGGTCCATCTAATTTGACCCAGAATTCCAGGCATTAGTAGAAATAGCCAGCATCAAGGAGAAAAAAAAAACCCTGGGAAATCTGGCATTTCACTTGTCCCAATCAAACTTAATGGGTTCCAAAATCAGTAGTCCCCTTTTCCTTCCAGAAAGCCTACAGTAGGTTACAGAAAATGGCATTCAGAGAGCCCTAGCTAACTGCCATGTCCTGATCCCAAGCAGGCTCTAGCAGGGGGAACACACTTGCCTACCATTGCCCAGCGAGAAACAGCCCAGGAGGGACACAGATTGGAGTCTGCAGGACTCGAGGGAGGACTGCCAACCAGTGCACTGCCCTGGGAGTGAATCCATGCCACCATTGGGGGTCTGGAGCCTCCTGTTCAGATGTCGACGGACACTGTCAATGCCCTGGGTAAGATTCCTCTCTCATCCTCGTTCATGGTGAACCATCTGCCATGTCACACCGTTCATCACTTCCCAGACCGACCTAGATTCACAGCCCCTGCCCTACTCCCCCTATCTCATTCCCTAATTATGTTTGACAGACACATTCCCAACTTTGAATTAGCTCCAACTATACACATGAGAGCAGACTGTCTGGAAGAGTGAGGCTGTGGTCACATTAGCCTCATCAGCCTTCTGGCTGAAGACAGAAGGGCAGGTGTCCACTCTGGTCTGCAGTTCACACAGGCCTCCTAGGAGAGACCCATATAGGCCCATCAGTTACTGTGGGCTGGAGGAAAGGGGAAGAAAGTGGTGGAAAGGAACATCTACTGAAACCTTCTCTAAAGGAGCCATGAAACGAAAGAGAAAACAAGAATTGTGGCTGAGCTCATACTGGGCATTAATGAAAAAAGGACAACAAATACACACATACACACAAATAAAATACTTTTGCTCGGGGTGGGAAGGTAGTTCAGTGTTAGAGCGTTTGCTTTGCATGCATGAGGCCCTGGGTTCGATTCCTCAGCACCACATAAGATAAAAGAAAAAAGCCGGAAGTGGTGCTGTGGCTCAAGTGGTAGAGTGCTAGCCTTGAGCTGAAGAGCTGAGTGAGCTGAAGAGCTAAGGGACAGCGCACAGGCCAGAGTTCAGACCCCACAACCCGACCCCACCCCAAAATGCATTTGTTCTTTTTAGACATGGTGACTGTACAATGAGAAATTGATCTCTCTCTCTCTTTCTCTTTCTCTTTCTCTTTCTCTGTCTCTGTCTCTGTCTCTGTCTCTGTCTCTGTCTCTGTCTCTGTCTCTGTCTCTGTCTCTGTCTCTGTCTCTCTCTCTCTCTCTCTCTCATACACACCTAAACACACAGACTCAGAGCAGTGCCTCTCCTGAATTTGTTGGTTTCTCATCTGGGCAATGTACCAGCTCAAGCACGGGGGTTCTCTTGTCAGAACCAGGGGCAACCACCCAAGGGGAACAATGCTCTAATAATGCAGAACCACCCTGCCTCCCCCTTTCTCCAGGGACAGACCCTTCCCCTTGGGAACAACTAGCCTTGACTCCCCATTCACCAAAACCCTAGGCCAGGACGCTGGGTGAAGGAGTCCCCAGACATGTGGCTCCTCAGAGCCTGGACAGAAAACAAAGCAGGGGGTCATGGTGCCTCCAGAGAGGTGTCTGACCTGGGGTGGAGGGGGATTGTTGGGGACTTTGATGGGGTCCTAAATGCTATATACATGGATGGACTCCCTGCTTCCAGCCTACATACTTCTGGGCGACTTGGCAGATTCTTGGGGAGTACAAAGAGACCAGATGGACTGGAAGCACTAGCAGAAGCTGAGAGACCTGGGAAATGTGATCACCCAGTCAGAACTGTTGACAGCTGGGGTTGGGGGTACAGGCCAGTTGTATGTGTGTCAGAGGTGGTGTGGGGAGGTAGCAGGGGGTGGATCGCGGGGTGCTGGCCTGCAGGGCGTCCACTTACGTGTGCTGCTGGAAGAAGCTGTAGGCTGTGATCAGGTGCTCGCCCAGAGTCTGAGGATCTGGGGCCGCGACCAAATAAGGGCCACAAGCAAGCCAGGGGTGCACCATCTCCGCCAAGTGACTGCAAGAAGCTCTGCGGATCAGAGCTGGCAGCACCATGTTTGAAAAGCAGCCTTACTGGGAGGAGGCGGTGCTCTGCTGGCACTTGGGGGGGCTGCATGCAGCCTCTGCTCCTTCTCCTCAGATGCCACAGCCTCAGCAGCCATAGATGCCTCGCCGCCACATGCTCTGCACTTCCGACCAGGACCCAGGCTATGATCAGAGCAGCCGCCAGCCACTGAAGCCGTTTCCACTGTTGCCTGTGCTCATGCTCTCTCTTCTCTCAGCTCTCTCTTGGCCCCACACTCCTCTCCTGGGCAACCCCGCCCTGAGGCACATGCGCCCCTGCCCCCTTGACCCCTGGCCATTGTTGCCACCAAAGTGTGCCCCTGGACCCCGACCCCTGCTCCCCTGGACCCTGCCCCCCACCCCTGGCCACAATCGCAGCCCCTGACTAGGTCCTAAGGCTTCCAGATCATGGCAATTGCAGCCTTACCTCAGCTCAGCACTACCCCTCACCCCCAGTACCGGCCCAGGAGATTGAATCTCCCCTCAGCCCCACCACTGGAGGAGACTCTCCTCCATCCCCCTCCACTCCACACACCAAGCAGGTGCATCGTGAAGCTCCTGTGTGTATGTGTGTGTGTGTGTGTGTGTGTGTGTGAGTGCTGGGGATATGGGTTAGGAACTGAAGTGATACATTATACTCAGAACTAAATTGAAGGAGGAATCCAAAATTAGTTACCAATGTTTTAAAAATGCAAGCTAAAGGAAACAATTTATGAAAAAATCAGCATTTACATTAAATACAGAATCAGTATGACTGATATTCCTTTTATCCCAGTTGCAATACGGCTTGCATGATCACTTTTCTGGTTCTATGTTTAGTTAGGTCTTGATATTTAGCTGAAGTTCTGTTCTTTCATATATTCATTTGTCAGATCAAAGAGGAAATTAATTCCATGCCGGAGTCAGCATCCATAATAACGATATAGTTGTATCCTGCTACTTTGCCAAAGTTTCAAATCAGCTTGCGTAACTTGAGTCTTTTTTGGATCTAACTAAATAGGTATGCAATTTTGTCAGTACTAGAAAGATTTTGATCACCACTTATTAAAATAGTATTTTCTAGAAACTACTTCTATCTTTTCATGAAATTTTCAATGTCATTTATATCATGGGTTGATGTTTTCCTTTAGATAACCTACATTCAGTCTTCTACAATTTGGAGTAGTTTAAAATTATGTACACTCAAGTACCCTGCTCAGATTCTATTATTTGCATATTTTGTTCTTGTTAAATCAGTAGGGTTTAGGTCTCAATATGGATACCATTGGTCTTATTCATTGCATTTCTGAATTTTTTAAGTATGTCATGATTTTTGTTATTTTATTCTTTTAATATGTGCAGCTCTCACTCCACACACAGTCACATTTGTTTTAAACAATTTGATCCATTCACGTGATTTGCTATATTACATTCATCTAGATGAATTTAATTACAAATTAACACAACCATATTTCTGAGACACAGTTATCTTTATGGATCTACTCAAGGGTAACATGTATTTCAGGTTTTTGTGCTTAAAAACAAACAGGCACAACAAGTTTTTGTTCCTGGGGGAGTTCTACTTTGTTGGTTGTTTTTCCACCTGTGGTGACTTCAACATATGTGTGCATTTTATTTCAGTTGTTTTGTGTCTATATTTTGTTTCATTTAACAGAAAATACATAAATAATCAGTGATTTAGAACTTTTCCAAATAGATTTCTAAGAGAGATAATTGAAGTTTTGTGATATCTGGACCGGGTAGGTCTTCTTAATGGAGGGGGTAGCAGAATAACAGACACATTCTTTGACATGATTTGAATTCTTCCTCCTCTTGCCTCACTATTTCCAATAATATTACTTCAAAGCCTTTAGTGGAAAGAAAATAAATTTGTCTGTATGGACTCATAAATTTTGCTTTAATTAGGACACACAACACATTTATATTTGATTTTAACTCTAAAATCTTCTTTCCTTCTTTTAAAATCACAGATGTGAATTTATAATGCTAAAATACCATCTAATAATTTATATGAAATGATCCAAACTATTTTCACTTCACACTATATGTAATATAGAGTGTAATAATAGTGAGTAATGGAGTATGTAATAATTTACTTTGGGGAAAGCTAATTACAGTGGATTTTGTGAGATACTGAGTAATAGTAAAAATTATGTTTGATTCTATTAAAAAGTTCACGGTAACATCTAAAAATAACTCATAGTTATAAACTAATACTAAAAAGTAAGATTGTTTATTGGAAAAAGCCAGAAGTTTCAATAAGCTTGCTTTTTACAAATTGACTTGGATCTGGGCTTTGGTGGCTCATGCCTGTAATCCTAGCTACTCAGGAGTCTCAGATTGAGGATAGTGGTTCAAAGCCAGCCTGGGCAGAAAAGTCTGTGAGACTCTTATCTCCAATAACCCACTTGAAATGTAGAAACGGCACTGTGGCTCAAGTGGTACAGTGGTATCAATGAGCTGAAGAGCTGAGAGACATCGCCCAGGCCCAGAATTTAAGCTGCACGACCAACAACAACAACAAAAAATTGACATGGATTTTTACTTTAAATTTCATGATTTTTTTTATTGTGAAAATACGTACAGAGGGGTTACAATTACATGAGCAAGGAAATGATTACATTTCTTATCAAGCATTGTTGCCCCTCCTTTGTTTCCCCTTACCATCTCTTCCCAACTCCCCACCCCCAAACCAACCCATGCGCCAAAGTTGTAAAGTTTGTTTTCCAACATAACGTGTTGAACATCTGATTGTTGCAATGGGTCCACCTGTATCCCTATTTAAAGAATTTGTTTTTCCCTTCTCCTCCACAAATTATACCAACATCAAACACAGTGAAAACAAGGGTTATACCATGGGGGAGGGACATACAAAGAAATCATCTTAGAAATATGCTAGAAACAATAGCAAGAGAAAAAAAACCCATTTGAGTTCTTATCTTTCGCCTAATACCAACTTATCTGACCATTCCTGCTTGATTCAAAAATATACTAGTTATTGTAGATAAGGGAAACCATGGGACCTATATTTATTTGGGCCTTATATAATATATATTAATATATTATATTAATTATTATATTAATTGATTTGCATATATTGAATCAGCTTTGCATCCCTGAAATGAATCCTGTTTGATCGTGGTGTATGATTTTTTGGATGAATTCTTGAAGTCGATTGGCCAAAATTTTGTTGAGAAGTTTTGCATCAATGTTCATCAAAGAAATGAGTCTCTAGTTCTCTTTCTTTGATGAGTCCCTGCCTGGTTTTAGGATGAGGGTTAGGATGTCTTCATAGAATGAGTTCCATGTGCACTTTCTCTTTCAATTTCATTAAAGAGTTGGAGGGTATTGGTGTGAGCTCTGCTTTGAAGGCCTTGTAGAATTCCACTGTAATCCATTGGTCCTTAGATGGGAGTTCTCTTATTGCTGCTTCTATCTCCATGCATGATATGGGCCTGTTAATTCAATTTAACTCATCTTGGTTTAGTTTTGGCATGTCAATATTTGCTAGGAAAAGGTCCATTTCTACCAGGTTCTCAAACTTATTAGCATAAAGATTTGAGAAGTATTCCCTTATAATGTTCTGGACTTTTGGTTGTTTCTGTGGTGATGTTTCCATTCTCATCTCTGAGTTTGTTTATTTCTGTGTGTGCTCTTCTTTTTCTGATAAGATTTGCTAAACGTTTGTCAATTTTTGTTAATTTTTTTGAAGAACCAACTCTTTGTTTTGATGATTCTTTCTATTTTTTTTTTTTTGGATTCTAATTCGTTTAATTCTGATTTAATTTTAATTACTTCTTTCAATCTACTGGATTGGGGTTTATTTTGTTGCTCTTTTTCAATGAGGTTCAGATATCTCATTAATTGTTGGTTTCAGATCTCTCTAATTTGTTGATGTAGGAACTCAGAGGTATAAAATTGCCTCTGAGTACTGCATTTCCTGTGTCCCAGAGGTGCTGGTAATTTATGTGTTCATTTTTGTGGACTATCATGAGCATTTGCATTTCCTTTCTAATCTCTTCCATGACCCACTGGTGATTCAACTGTGTGTTGTTCAGCCTCCATGTGTTACAGGACTTTCTTTGGTGGCTTTCAGTGTTGAGTTCTAATTTAATTCCCTTGGATCCTGTTTCTTGGCCTTTATTGTGCTCTTGTTGGTTTTCTATGTGTAGGACATGTTTAAGTATCTTTTGTCAGTCTGGTTTGTTGGTTCTAAAAGCTTGTATCTGAATAGGCCTATCTTTTTGCATGTTTGGGAAATTTTCTGCTACGATTCTGTGAAATAAATTTCCTAAACCGTTAACTTCTGTCTCTAGGTGCTCCTCTACACCCATTACCCTCAGATTAGGCCTTCTGATGGTGCTTTCCAAATGTTGAATAGATCTATCATATTTCTTGGATTTGTCTTGCATAGTTATACATTCTTTCTCTATAATATCTAAGCTGTCTTCAATTCCCGAGATCCGATCTTCTACATGGTCTAACCAACTGTCAAGACTTTCTACTTTGTTTTTTATTTCTTTTCCTTCTAATTGTTTGGCTTTGCTGGCTTCAAATTCTTTGTTGCAGCTTTGTTTTAGGTCTTGTATGAACTTTACTTCCTTAATTTGGTGGTCAGTGTTTCTTCTCAAATCACTTAGTTGATTCGTTATGGTTTCCTTGGACTCCCATTACTTTTCTTGGGCTCCATTGAGCATTCCCTTTGTGGTCTCCCTTAATTCATTCAGCTGTCTGCTCATGGATTCCATGAATGCCTTTATTGATCTTGCTCTATTCTCATCCTTCTCTCGCAAATCCTGTATTACTCTTTGAACAGCTTCCTCATAATCATGCAATTCCTGTCTTTCTCTATGACTGATCTCAGCCTTCTCATGCAATTTCTGTATTTCTCTTTGACTGTTTTTAACCTGCTCATGCAATTCCTGTATTAATCTTTGAGTAGCTTCCTCATGCTCACAAGATTCCTGTATTAATCTTTGGTTTGCCACCTCTCGCTCTCTATCTCGCTCACACTGAGTCTTTTGCAACCTTTCAATCTATTCATTCACCATGTATACCAGTAAGGCTTGTAGAGCTTTTTGGGTACTCTCTTCTGGATTATTCATTAATATTCTGTCACCTGATTATCATGAGTGGGAATTCACATACCCAGACTTGCCATTTTTTTGTGTTTTCTGGCTTGTTCTGCCCATTTGGTATGAAAGTAAACCAATTTTGTGCTAGACCACTATTTTAAGGCAAGCATCAACCGGAGTCCTGTAGTTGCACAGTCAAAATGGCTGCAGATACAATCTAGTACATCAGATACAATCTATTCATCATCAAACAACCATGGACTAATAGGGTAATAAAAGCAAAAAGGATTTGACACACCAGAAATTATTAGGTTTAGGGAGAATTGTGGAGAAAAATAGGATTAGAGGGATGTGGAGAGGTAAAAGAAGAGTGAATTTGGGCTGGGAAGGTGGCTCAGTGGTAGAGTGCTTGCCTTGCATGCCTGAGGCCCTGGGTTCGATTCCTCAGCACCACATAAGCAAAAAGAAAAAAGCTGGAAGTGGCGCTGTGGCTCAAGTGGTAGAGTGCTAGCCTTGAGCTGAAGAGCTGAGGGACAGCTCCCAGGCCCAGAGTTCAGGTCCCACGACTGGATCCCTCCCCAAAAAATTTTTTTAAAAAAAGAAATCTGGTGGAAAAAAAGAGTGAATTTAACCAAGTCCTAATCTCTGAGAGGGAAATGCATTGTACAGAATGATTGGAGAGAGATTTTTTAAAAATAAAGAAAAAATGGATAAACAAAAATTTAAATCTAAGAAGTGAAACACTTAAAAATTATGTAACTTTAAAGAAATGATATGGAGAGAAGAAAAGGATAGGTTGAGAGGAGAGGAGGGATAGAAAGGAAACATGAAAAAATAAAAAATAAAAGAAAATTAAAATTAGTTACTTGAAAATTATACTGGTATAAAGAGATAATACTGCCATTAAAGAAATGAAGCCTAAGATTTTTTGAATAGAGTAATAAATTTCAGGATTAAGTATGTACACAATGGGGGATAAGGTCTAATAATTGACCACTGGTATGTATCTGGGGATGAGCAGAACAGCAATTATGTCAAACAAAAAGAAAGAGAGAGAGAAAGAAATGAAAACAATAAAAAAAGGACCAAAAGGTCAAAAGAGATTAAACCCACACACACACATCAAAAATAAAAATTATGAGAAAAAATTAACATCAAACACTTTTAAAAATTAAAAAAAGGTTAAAAAGAAGAGTTCTTTTATTTGGGTTTTTTTTTTGGGGGGGGATGATAAGACCCTGTATCTCTCCTGTGTCTATAACCTATCTCTTGGTGGAGTCTCTGGTGTGCTTGTGGTGTTTAGTTTTCATTTTGCTTGACTTGTTTCTTAAGTCAGTTTTTTTTTGTGCAGGCAGAAAAATGCTCTGCTTTACCCAGGATTTTGTGATCCTCTTCCCAGGCTATTCAGTGGGAGGGAGATATGCTTTGAATATCACCAAAGAGGGAGATGGCAGTTTCCTCCAGTGTGTAAATGCCGTGATGAGGTAGGGTTGGGGCCTTTCAGAAAATGGTAGCTTTTCCCTGAGGGGCAACTCCTGAAACACTCATGGAACCCATTCTCAGGGTTTTTGTTTTGTTTTGTTTTTTTTTTTACTTAGTTTCAATTGTTTCTCTAGGCTGTTGTAGGGAGGGGCAGCCTCTGGCTCTGTTTACCATGTGAAGGACATCACTCCACAGAGGCTCCACTGGCTTGGTGGGGTGACATTCCCCTGTGTGGAGCTGAGCCTGACAGGTCATGTCTACTTCCTGTGACCTACTAAATGACTCTTTTTTTTTCTTCCAAGGCCTGAATTGGAGCTAGCTGCTCAGCCCTGGGGAGGTCAGTAACATAGATGGAGATCTCTGGTAGTGGGGGAGGGGCGGCCTTCCCTCCTCTGATCCCTGAGAAGGAGTAAGGATGTCAGGATTCTACTCATGTAAGAGTGTTGGTTCCTGGGTCATCTCTGGTCTGTGATCTGCAGGATGAAGATATCTGCTCCTTGTCAGTTCTTGCTGGTGTTGAGTAGAATCTGCTCACCAGCCACATCTGGGGCCTTTGTCATGGACTCTCTCTGTAGGTATGGTGGCTATAGCCACTGGCGCTGTACCTACTGCCACCTCAGCTGTGGCTACTGGCAAGTGCTCAGATCTGTCATCTTGCCTGGATTTTCCATCTTTGGCCAAACTCTCTGTACTGTGATGGCACACTTGGTGTGACTGGAACATTTAAACTACTTTCTATGTAAGAGCTTGTTTACCCTCCAGCTTCTCCTCCTCCATCTTCCCCCAAAACCTCACGATTTTTTTGTGTGTTTTTTTAGTGAAAAATGTTTTTGGTGTTTATAGTTTGGTTTGGCATAAAATGAGCCTACTATTGTCTTAATTTAATAAAAAAAGACTTTCTGATTCTATGACAGCATAAATTTTGTGGGTAATGGTTAAGACTAGGTTGACTTTCTGAAAAAAAAAATCACCACCCATAAAAGAGGAACAAAAAGAAAATAACATATGACAGGAAACATTAATCTTAATGGACTAATAGTCTGTCAGTTTGATTTAACTTTTAATCAAAAATTAACGTAATACTTGATAACGTTTTATTAACATATTTAAATTTCTTCATTCTTGTCATTTAAGATTCACTTTATAAAGAAATTCAACAGGTGACAGTGTTTTTTCATGACTTTTCCAAAGAAATGATCATTTCATCATTATAGTGTATAGCACAATATACCCAGAAAGCATTTAAGGAAAAATGTTTTCCCATTCTTTGGTTTGCTTCAGTCTGTATTTAAAGCTGCATACCACATTTTACACACTCTATTGTCTGTCTTCTCATTTGAAACATTTCAATAAGTTTTCTTTCCCTAGTTTGTCAGCCAGCAAATCTTTATAAAACAACATGCTTTCATTCATTGTGCTTTCCAAAATATATCTTACAAATGCCAAAACGAAGCACAATCGGAAACATCTGTGGATTTTTCCACCTAGAGTACAAAGTAATCACTTTCCAAACTCCTTAGAACCAGCTGTTCACTGGCATTAATTGTGCTGTCACTTCCATGCTTTAAAACAACAGCATTTGACAATGGCGTACATTTTAATTGGTTTACCACATTTGGTTTGTTTTCAGCAAGGACTGTCTTCACGGAAGATGGTAATGGATGAGGTTTGTAATTATGTATTTTGAAAGGGCTCTAAGTTGTGGATATAGAATATCCATTTCAGTGACTAAATATTTAAATTAAATCCTATAATGGATACTCCTTCAATTTTCTGATTAAAGTGTTCTACAATCTAGATATTTTTTAAGGAAATATTGTAATTGTTTCCTTGGTGACAACGTAATTGGAAGACTTAAAATTTTCTTTTTTTTTTTTTATAGTGAAAACGCTGTACAGAGGGGTTACAATTACATGGACAAGATAATGAGTACATTTCTTTTTTTTTCTTTTTCTTTCTTTTTTTTTGGGGGGGGGGGTTCTGGTCTTGGGGCCTGGGCGCTGTCCCTCAGCTCTTCAGCTCAAGGCTAGTGCTCTACCACTTGAGCCACAGCACCACTTCTGGCTTTTTTCTTTTTGCTTATGTGGTGCTGACGAATCGAACCCAGGGCCTTGAGCATGCAAGGCAAGCGCTCTACCACTGAGCCACCTTCCTAGCCCATGAGTGCATTTCTTATCAAGCATTGTAGCCTCCTCCTTGGTTCCCCCTTCCCATCCCTTCCCTTCCCATCCTTCCACCCCCTCCGCCTCCACGCAATCCTCCTCCCCGCCCCCACCAAAGTTGTAAAGTTCGTTTTTCCATATAACGACTTGTACATCTCATTGTTCCAAAGGATCCAACTGTACCCCTATTTAAACGATTTGTTTTTTTCCTTCCCTTCCACAAATTATACCAACCTCAAATACAGTGAAAGCAGGGTTATACCATGGGGGAGGGACATACAAAGCAACAAAGAAATAATCTTATAAATGTGTAGAAACAATCACCTGAAAGAAAAAAAAATTGAATACATATATTAGGGTTCACATCCCTAAAATCAACTTATCTGACCTTTTCTGCTTGACTCAGACATATACTAGTTATTGCAAATAAGGGAAACCATGAGACCTAAGTTTCTTTGGTACCGGCTTACTTCACTTAATATGAATTTTTTTCTATGGAAGACTTAAAATTTTCATATACTATTGCCGTCTTAAATGAAGTGAATGTACCTGGGTTTGCATACAGAACTTTTGGGACAGCATTAATGTTTGAATCTTTGATGGGATTTGATTGGGAATTGTGGCAGGCTTTCATGGTATGAGAAGAAAAAGGATCTGATTGGAATTTATAGCAATATCTAGTTGCTTCCACCCCTGGACAAGTCATTATCATTGGTGAAGATGTTGCCATTTGAATTTACAATGCCCCAGAAAGACCTATGTGTTAAAGAAAAATGACTTTCCATTTCCTCCCAGACTGTGGAGAATACCTGAATAGTTCTTCTGGAGATTAAGTTCTTCAGAATAAAACCTATGAGAACATGCACTCTCATCTTCTTTCTTCTTTTCTCTTTTAATCATTCTAGGTCAAAAACATTTCTTTTTGTCATACTCCTCACCTTGACATTGTCTTGTCACAGGCCACCAAAACAATAAAACCGACTGAACATACACTGAAACCTTCAAACTTATAAATCTGAGTTAGCCTTTCTGTTTAATAAATGGACAATATCATTTACTATGGTAGGTTATAAAGCTAACACAGAAATCTAGTCTTTCTAACAATGTAGAGTATATAAAAAATGCTTCATTATAAAATATCTAACTCCAAGTTATATTTTGTGTTTTTGTTTCTGTAGATCTTAGGGCTTAAACTCATGGCCTGACTGGTCGTTTTGTGTTCAAGGCCAGTGCTCTACATAAAATCTGAACTGGAACTCCTTTTCTCCTGGTGGTTAATTGGAAATAAGAATCTAATGAACTTTCCTATTCTGGCTGGCCTATTCATGTTGTATACTTTATGTAATTCCAATTCTCAGCATTATATACATGTTCCAACTACAATATAAAAAACTTAAAATATACTAAGGATATTTGTAAAGTATAAAATGAGGGAAGAATTTTCATCCTTTAGAAATCTATGCAAAATCTATGCTAAACTATTGATATTTTACTGGACCTTTCCTGCAACCAGTTTGATATAGTTTAATACTTGTCACACAAACTTTCTCTGTATTCTACTGCATATATACTTTTTCACGTATGTTTGTATATGTATACATATATATATATATATATATATATATATATATATATATATATATATATATATGTTCCAATGTGCATCATCGGACTTGAAACTGCTTTGTTTTGCTGTTCAGCAATGAACCTTGTCGGCTCATTCTGTGACAATATCTGTTCTCATTTTCATCATTCCTTTATTTACCAAATCATCAGCCTTCTAAAATCAGCTTCATTTCTTGGGTAAGGTTACCAATCAGTCCAACTAATATCCACCCAGAGGCTTTTAATAAAGCAAGTTTTAAGGAAGAATATAACATGAAGTGACAACTACAGAAATTCCACAGAGACCTGACATCTTTCACATTTCTGTCTTCCTTCTCTTCTCATACTTCAGAAAGTATTGACTAACACTATAAATATACTGCAATTATAAGTTAAGGATCAGTGTTTTCTTTCCAACCTGAAGCCTTCTTTTCCATGATTCTTGACATAAACTTTTTGGAAGATTTTTTGGATTGTGATGGGATTCCACCCAAAACAAAGCCATGTATATCAAGAAAGTCAATGTTTTCAACTCAGAGTACTAAACAAAAGAGGGAGAAAATTAAGGTTAGCTATATATGTTAAGCACAAATATAGGCAATATCAAGATATCTTAAAATTGTATACTTTTACTGGATAAAGTGGCTCAAACCTGTAATATTATCTACTTAGAAAACAGAGATTAGAGAATTTCAGTTCCAGGCAAGCCCAGACCAAAAAAAAAAAAAAGAACAAGTTTCAGAAACTCTAACCATTTGATGCGTGCTATGTGTTTCGCTTGTGTTAGGAGGACCACAGTCCAAGCAGAACCAGGCATAGTGATACTTACCTCAAAAGAAGCAATCAAGTTACAATCTGCAGGTATAGCAGTAGTAGAGATACCAACGTTGTAAAGTTCCTTTCATTGTTGCAATGGGTCTACTTGTATCCCTATTTAAACATTTTCCCCTTCCCCTCCACAAAGTATGCCAACATCAAAAATGTGTGCTTATGTAAGAAATGCATGATTCTAAAATTTCATGACAATTCTTTTGAATTTACATTTTTGTGGAATTGACTAAGAAAATAAATTACACCTTCTATATAAAAAATGTTCTGTGCTTAATCCGGCAGCCTATACACTAACATCGGAATGATACAGAGAAGATTAGCATGGCCCCTGCTCAAGGATGACTCGAAAATTAGTGAAGCAATCCATATTTTTACAACAACAAATGCTGGAGGGGATGGGGCCACCAGGGAACCCTACTGCATTCTTGGTGGGAGTGTAAAAGTCTTCAACCACTTTGGAAAGCAGTATGGAGTTTCCTCAAATGACTCCACATAAAACTCCCCTATGACCCAGCAATCCCACTTTTGTTCATTTACCCAAAGGATCACAAATAAGACCATACTAAAACTACCAGCACAACTATGTTTATTGCAGCATTATTTACCATAGCTAAGATATGGAACCAACCCAGATGCCCCTCAGTAGATGAATGGATCAAGAAAACCTGGTAAATATATACAATTGCATGCTCTACCTCCATCAGAAAGAATGACATTGCCCAATTTGTTAGAAAATGGAAAGATTTGGAAAAAAAATTTTAAGTGAAGTAAGCCAACTCCAAAGAAATATAGGTCCCATGGTTTCTCTTATTTTCAATAGCTAATATATGTCCGGGATTATCAGAAAATGTCTTAAGCTATGTGCATTTGACCAGATAAGATGATGTTAAGCTAAACGAACACCAAGATAGGTACACAAGTGATTCTATCTTGCTATTATTTCTAACATACTTATACTGTACGATGTGATTATTTTTTGTTCCTTTATATGTTCCTCAACCACGCTATAACCCCTTTTTTCACTGTATTTGAAGTTGGTGCACCTACATCTTGTATATACGTTTCTCTAATTTGGGGAGAAGAAGAAAACAACAAAATGCTTAAATAGGGATATGGGTTGACCCATTGTAACAATGAGATGCACAAGACGTATGATGAAAAATGAATTTTACAATTTAGGTAGGGGAAGGACAGAGGAGGAGTGGAGTGTACTTGTGGAGGTGGGAGAGAAAGGATGGTGGGGGAAAAATAAAGGAGGAGGTAGCAATGCTTGTTAGGAAATGTACTCATTACCTTGCTCATGTAAATGTAACCCCTCTGTGCAGTATTTTTAAAATAAAAAAAATGTATAAAAATGTTCTGAGATTGAAGAGTTTATTTCCCTTATTTTATCCATATAATTTTGTTAACAAATAAATTAATGCAAAACACTGACACGAGGGTATTTTGAATAAATGTGTGTGTGTGTGTGCACACGGGTACACAAGTGTGTTGGAGTGCTCAGAATTTGAACTCAGGGCTTTAAGGTCTTGCTAGGCCTTTCCTCTCTAGATTGGTGAGCTACTATATGAACGACATCTCCACTCCTGGCTCTTTGCTAGTTCATTAAATTTTTTTGAAAAATAATCTCAAAAATAATTTTGCCCTGATTGGCTTCCAACTGTTATCCACAGATCTCAGCCTCCTGAGTAGATATCTCAAGTAAACAAGATTACGGGTGTGACCAAGCAGCACAAGGTTTTCAGAATAATTTTAAAAGTAGAAGAAAATTTACTTCGTGGGGGCCTGTTTTTATCATCTCCTACTTTTAAAGCACTTTGCTTTAAAAGCAAAGGTGAATTTATTAAATTAAATGTGAATTTATTTCTCTTTTGGATTCTTAAAAGACAGAAAGTGATGATATTTAAAAGTTTTGGTACTTTTTAAAAAGAAAAATGGAACTGTAGTACAGAAGAAATTTGGCTGTCTTTGAAACTCAATGTATAAGCTCAATTCTGTGCATGATAATGCAATGTCACCAACACAGTCTGTGTTGAAGACAAATTGTGACAGAAAACAATCATCATCGGCAATAATTGCTATGCTGTTATTTCTTGAGCAATATTAATATTGAATTTAGAGTGTAAGAGAATGGTGAGATTTTACCTACCTTTTCTGAATTGCTGAAAGACTTTTGGAAACTTTGACTCATTTTTTTTCCTCACTGTGTGTATTTGGGCCATGCATTTAGTGCCTTTAATTACAATTTTTCCCAACACTTAAATGGTTATAATATTAGTATTATAGCAAATGTTATCTTAAGAATTAAGAGCAATAAAACTTGTGAAAAACTTAACATAAACTTCTATGAATGAGCTTTTGAGTTTAGCCAACAGTTTTTTAAATACTAAATAAAATGTATTACAGAAACCATTACATGAAGTGAGCAACCAGAAGTAATGTTATCTATTGACAATGCTCTGCTTCCAAGGAAGCCAAGAGGATAACTCTCATGCTGTAAATCAAACTGGTTATCTTATGTCTTGATAGTGTAAAAATATCAGGGACATTTATAAAGAAGGAATGTTGTAGACAGATGTGAAGTCCGTATGAAAATGTACAAAACTGATAAAACGTAAGAGTATCTGAGCAGTATATTTTGTTTTATATAATTTAAGGTACATCACAAAGATAGGGAAAACCTAGAAGAATGAATTCTCTTTTTGAAATTCTATCATAGATCCTTAGCAGGATGAACTCTTTCCTCATTCTTGTAGAGGCATCATCAGATGAGAGGAACTCTTTTTTTGTTTGTTTCCTTCCATTTATTCTTCGGTTTGAAATCTGAACTACATGAGACTGAAAGAAACCAAAATTAGACATGCAGGATTTGGAAAGAGCAATCAACATAAAATAAATAAAGTATATAAAGCTTTGTAAAAGGTCTAACCAAATTAAGTAGTATAGTCTCAAGCATAAACAGAAATTGATTTAAGCAATATCATTTTATTGAAAAGTAACAAATGTTAGGAGTTGCTTAATTTTTCCTTTCTACTATATTAAATTAAGTATTCACTTTGTATAGAGATATTAAAGATGAGATTAACAAGAAACTTGATTTAATATGGACGAAAGTTCTGAATAGACCTGCTTTCCAAAAAGCCCTGAAAATCACCAGTGGGTTTACAAATTTGTGTTTAATACCACTTCTATGCTGGCTTAATGCTTTCTGAACAAAAGTCATTAGAGAAATGCAACTTAAAATTACTATGATACTACTCCATAACTATTATAACTCTTATCAACAAAATCAAAGGAGTCAGGTGTGGTGGTAAAAGCTTGTAATTCCAAGCATTTAGGGGGTTGGAGTAAGAGGATTTGATTCTAAGGCCAGTCTGGGGTACTGCACATAGGAAAAACCTGCCCTTGAAAATACTCAGAAGGTAAGAATGTTGTGAGAGTGTGGAGGAAAGGAAATTTTGTACTCTCTTGGTCAAAATACAGGTTAATATTCTCATTGTAGAAAGTAGTATGCAGTTTTCTTTCTTTCTTTCTTTCTTTCTTTCTTTCTTTCTTTCTTTCTTTCTTTCTTTCTTTCTTTCTTTCTTTCTTTCTTTCTTTCTTTCTTGGGGGGTGGTCCGGTTGTGGGGCCTGAACTCTGGGCCTGGGCGCTGTCCCTCAGTTCTTCAGCTCAAGGCTAGCACACTACCACTTGAGCCACAGCACCACTTCTGGCTTTTTTCTATTTGCTTATGTGGTGCTGAGGAATCAAACCCAGAGCCTCATGCATGCAAGGCAAGCGCTCTACCACTGAGCCACCTTCCCAGCCCCAAGTATGCAGTTTTCTAAAGAAATGCAAAGATGAAATATCATTTGAACCACTAATCATGTGATTATCTCTCTGGGTAGCTTGAGTTTTGTGTTTTACAGATACACTTCAGGATTTCTTTTTCATGAATCAAACATGGGAAAGAACTAAATGCACCCTCCCTTAATTCAAAAAAGAATAGAAGCTATATTTATTTGTATTACTGTGCATGAAGAAATCCTGGAGATTTCTGGCTAATTCAGAGGGCCCCATGCAAAAATATAGGACAAGAGGAAAGTAAAACTGTTTTGAAAGTATAATAGGTTATCATTGATGAAAAGGTGTAGTGGTCATTTTTCCTTTTTTTGGTGTGTGTGCCAGTTGATCAGTGCAGAAGCAAGGCTGTACCCTGGAGCCCTTTCAATATCACCACGTGAACTTCCATTTATGTAGTCCCTGTGGGTGTGGGGCCTCTTCAGGTCACCCGTTGAGAAGTGGGGCCCCCTCCCTTGTGGTGGATGTGCAGTGAAGGGATGTGTGTGTGCATGATCCCTACCATTGCCAGATGAGCCCTGTCCACCCTGCCCACCTCCCTTCCCATTCTCACTTGTTCCATTTCACCCAGGATCTGGCAGCCATGGGGCTGGAGTTGAGTCCACTGCTGCCCTCTCCTCTGCCAGGTGTGCTGGTACTGGTCTTCGGTGGTCCTGGGTGCAAGTGCCATCCCAGTGAGACTCTGTTGTGGGGTCACTGCCTGCCCCCATGGGTGTGGGGTGGAGAACACCATGCTTGTACACTGCACAGTCCACAGGAGAAGGAATGCTTGGTGGACAATTCACCCCCTTGGGGCCAGGAAGCCCAGCCTTGGTTCAGACTTTAGGGCAGAATGGGGATTAGAGTCGTGTGCTGACCCTTCTGCCAGCGGGCTTGTGACAGCTGTGGCAGCTGAGCACCCTGGAGCCCCTTCAGCATCCCCACGGACCTCCATTTTCTGGTCCCTGTGATCTCGGGTAAGGTGCCATCCCTGCATATGACCATCAGTGCCAGAGGAGCATGGACTTGCAGTGCACCAGCTGCAGCACTGGGGGATCAAAGCCCCTTTGGCTTTGCTGTATAGCCTCCTCCATTGTCCTTCTGGTCCACATGGGCCCAGCTCTGGGTGCCATTCCGGGGATGCTCCCTTTGGCAGCAATGGGCTCATCCTCTACCCTCATTGGTATCCAAAGCAGGAGTGGGTCTGGCCTTGGCAATGCAGGCCACAAACATGGAAGGCAGGACTTGGGGTCTGCCCTGTCTTACCTCCTGGCTTTGGCACCTGAGGCTGGGTTGCTTGGTCTGGTCACTGATGGAGCTTTGTTGGATGCAGCCCACCACAACAAATACTGCAACTGCTGCGACAGCAGTGCAGTTTTCCAGACCCCCTCAGGGTCACCACAGGGACCTCTGATGGGTCTACATGAGCTGGGTGTGAGTGTCATCCCAGGACTCCCATTAGGAAGTGCCACTCTCCTTTGTAGTACTGGAAGTAAGAGATGCCACATATAATTTCTGCTTTCTAACGTTTTCCTTCACTAAGATAAACAGAACAGGAAGATATAAATAAGTTTTATAAAAAGGAAACATATAACCTATATCACTTCTACCTGTTAAACCATTGTAATATTTTTTATCCAGTAGGAATTCTTTCTGTACTTACTTATTTTACTTTTGAATGTAACGAATGTAATATTTTTGTGTGTATTTTACTATCCTAGTATAATTTCATTTGCACTACTTACATACAATTTTTTTCAAATTCTGTGATTTTAGAATGTGTTTTTTGGAGAAGAGTTTTGTTGTACTTTCATTTCAGTTTGCCATTATGGGCTTATAAACACATAAAATAAAATACATTCTTGCTAGTATCAAGTTCAATGATTTTGTAGACTAGAGACTCAAGGATATAGCATTATATATCATACAGTAATATGTATCAATTTGTTTATAACTGCTCCATAAAATAATTAGTAATTCAGGCAGCAGCCACTTCATCTGGCCCCTCTGATGAAGTAGGATCCCAGTGGCAGCCTAGCCAACACGGGTGCTTCTGGGCACCTCACCTGAGACTGTGGGAGAATATCAAGGTGTACCTGCTGTTGGACTAGGGAAGCTGCTGCGTGAATGACACAGTGCCACTGACCCACATCTAATACCCACAAGCCCCATGGGCCTGGGCCCTAAGGATCAGCCCTTGAGGGCACACACACACGGTGGGAGGGGGGACCCACCTAGGAAGGACTGCAGACAAAACAGAAGCCGCTCTGGGGATCAGCTTGTACAGTATCCTCCATGGAGTAGGGGACGATTGTTCTCAGCTGTGGGGAGAAGACAAGAAATACAGGCCCAGGTGGGGTGATGCCAACTTTTGTACTCAGGCTGGCAGGGAAACTTTCCTCCAGACACTCTCCTGCAGGCTCAGGATGCCCTTCCATGCTGCTTGTCCATGGAGTATCAGCCAGAGACACTCATGTCTGGTACTCTTGGCTGCTGTTTTGGGGTTTGTTAATTTACACAGAGAGCCCCGGCCTCAGACAGCAGAGTTATATTCTGGGTTTTGTAAAATTTTCTGCATCTGAGCATTTCCCAGTGTTTTGGTTTTTGTATTGTTTCTTATAAATGCTTTGTGAAATTTGTGTTTTAGGTGTTGAGGTACAGGAGGAAGAGCCAGATTATAAACATAGTTTCCTACAAGCCTTTCATCTAAAAAAGAAAATAGATTCTTTCTAAAAATGCCTATCAGGAAATGAATTTGAGAGAGGGGAAAAGGCAGTTTTCTCATGAGATCAAAATGTGCTAGTTTTATATGCATGTTTTATGCGTTCAAAATACAACTAAGTAATTCACTATCTAGGAACAATTGTCCAGACCTAAGAGTTAGGTGTCTTGGGAGCTAGAGGCAGGGTTTTTGTGAGGTTTATCCAAAGGGAGGGAAGAAAGTTAAAATCCATAGATTACTTTGTAGAATGAAAGTGGTAATACAAAATGAGAATCACAAAAATCCTCTCTTTTATTCTTCCATATGAATTTTTGGATTGCTTCTTCTATTTCATTGAAAGTGAGATTGGGATATTGATATGTATCACATTGAATTTGGAAATAGCCTTTTTCAGTATTGCCATTTTCATGATGTTAATCTTCCCAATCTAGGAGCGTGGGAGGTTTCCCACTTCCTTAGTTCTGCTTTCATTTTCTTTTTCAGGTTTTTAAAGTTTCCATCATAGAGGTCCTTCACCTCTTAAGTTAACTCCTTGCTATTGTATTTTTTTGCGAATATTAAAAAGGTATTGCTTTCCTATTTTCAGCCTCACTCTTATCGTTATTGGAATACAGGAAAGCCATTGATTTCCGAGGGTTAATTTTATATTCTGCTAGTTTGCCAAAGTTTCTGATCAGCTCAAGTAACTTGGGAGTGGAGTCCA
The DNA here is from genome assembly GCF_024711535.1 of Dipodomys merriami. Classification (NCBI taxonomy): domain Eukaryota; kingdom Metazoa; phylum Chordata; class Mammalia; order Rodentia; family Heteromyidae; genus Dipodomys; species Dipodomys merriami. The sequence continues at coordinate 34,440 of NW_027203441.1, read as the reverse complement.
TGAGGTTCTTTAAATACAAGATCATGTCATCTGCAAAGAGGGATAGTTTTACTTCATCTTTCCCTATTTGGATCCCCTTTAAGTTTGTATCTTGTCTTATTGCCCCAGCTAGCATTCTAATATTAATTTGAAGAGGAGTGGACAGCACAGATATCCTTATTTCATTCCTGAATTTATTTTATTTATTTATTTCATGCCCCAGTCGTGGGGCATGAACTCTGGGCCACTGTCCCGCCGCTCTTCAGCTCAAGGCTAGCGCTCTACCACTTGAGCCACAGCACCACTTCCAGCTTTTATTCTTATTGCTTATGTGGTGCTGAGACATGGAACCCAGAGCCTCATGCATGCAAGGCAAGCGCTCTACCACTGAGCCACATTCCCAGCCCCTCATTCCTGAATTTATAAGAAATGATTTTAACTTTTTGCCATTAACTATAATGCTGGCTGTAGGTTTGTCAATCCTTAGCAGAAAGAACAGTGCTGAAGCAATATCAGTTCCAGATGTCAAACTCGATTAAAAAGCCACAGTCATAAGAACAGCTTGATAATGGCACAACAACAAACCTGAAGACCAATGGAAAAGGACTGAAGACTCAGAAATGAATCCACTGACCAATAGCCACCTAATCTTTGAAAAGGGAGCTAAAAAAATAGAGTGGAAAAAAGATAGCCTTTTCTGTAAATGGTGTTGGCAAAATTGGTTAAACAACTGTTAAACTAAACTAGATCCGTATATATTGCCCTGCACCAGAATCAACTCCAAATGGACAAAAGACCTCAAAATAAAAGCAGACACCGTGAAAACATTACATGAAGGAATAGGAGAAACTCTAGGGCTCTTTAGCACACGCCGAAATTTTCTTAATAGAGAACAAGAAATAAAACAAATCAAAGAAAGGTTGGGCAAATGGGATTGCTTGAAACCGCAGAGCTTCTGCAAGGCAAAGGTCAAAGCTAACAAGAACTGTAGACAGCCCACGTACTGGGAGAAGATCTTCATGAGTCATAAAATGGACAAGGTCTTATATCTAAAATATACTTAGGACTCAAAAAATTAAATTCCCCAACAACAAATCATCAAAGAAACAACTGCCGGATAACTCAATGGGCTAAAGACTTAAAGAGAGATTTCTCTGAAGAGGAAATGAAAATGCCCATTAGACACATGAAGAAATGCTCAACTTTTCTAGCCATAAAAGAAATGCAAATCAGACAGCATTGAGATCGCACATCATTCCAGTTAGAATGTCTATAACCAAGAAATTTAATTACCAGTTGTTTAAGGATACAGGTGGACCTGTTGCAACAATGAGAAGTATAAGTTGTCATGTCCAAAACGAGCTTTACAACGTCGGTGCGGGGGGGGGGGGAGGAGAAGGATTGGTATTGGGGGGGAGGGGGGAGGCTGGGAAGGGATGTGAAGGGTAAAAAAAGGAGGAGGCTACAATGCTTGGTAAGAAATGTATGCATTATCCTGCCCATGTAATTGTAACCCCTCTGTACAGTATGTTCACAAATAAAATAAAATTAAATTAAAAAAAAAGAAATGTAATTATTACAGATGCTGGCGGGAACCCTACTGCATTGTTAGTGGGAGTGTAAACTTGTTCAACGACTTTGGAAAGCAGTATGGAAATTCTTCAAAAGACTCCACTTAGAGCTCCCTATGACCCAGCAATCCCACCTTTGGGCATTTACCCAAATGATCACAAACAAGGTCATTTTACCAGCACAACCATGTTTGTTGCAGCATTACTCACTATAGTTATGATATGGAACCAAACCCGATTCCCCTCAGTAGATGAATGGATCTAGAAAATGTGACACACACACACACACACACACACACACACACACACACACACACACACACACACACACAATGGAATTCTATGCCTCCATTAGAAGGAATGACAATGCCCCATTTGTTAGGTAATGGAAAGGCTTGTTAAAAATTATATTAAGTTAAGTAAGCCAGGCCCAGAGAAACATAGGTCCCATGCTTTCCCTTATTTGCAAGGACTAGTACATGTCTAGGACAAACAGAAAAGATCAAAAGTTATGTTATTATGACCACATAAGATGATGTTAAGTGAAATATACCCCAAGTCAGTCTTGGTTTTGTTTTTAATATACTTATAATGCAGTATGTGATTCTTTTGTAGGTTCATCCCCCCACGGTATAATCCCTGTTTTCACTGTATTTGATTCCAATGTTCTGCATCTTGTATATTCACTTTTGTGATTTGGGGAGTGGAAAGGATATAACAAAATGCTTAAATGGGGCTGCAGGTTGACCCATTGTGATGAAGAGATGTACAGGACACTATGTAGAAAATGAATTTACAATGTCAGGCAGGGATTGAGGAGGGAGGAGTTGGAGAGGTGAGGAGGGAAGGGATGGTAGGGGAAAAACCAAGGAGGAGGTAACAATGCTAGATAGGAAATGTACTCATTACCCTACTCATGTAACTGAACCCCCTCTGTACAGTATTTTTACAATAAAATATACTTAAAAATCTCTGCCTGTTGTAGATTTCCAGTGATGCCCTCGGCATTGAATTTTTTGCCTTTCCTGGCTGTGGTTAGGTCCACCTGCCCAGTGGATCAGTAGTCTTCAAGACATCTTGTTCCTGAAATGGGACTTGGATTATCCAGTGGTGGTTGGAACCGGGCCAAGGACAGTGCAACGTCCAATTCCAGGGCTTGGCTTCTTCATTCCCCATGCAACTAGGATTGCAAGCAGGATTTCTCTGAATTTGACTCCAGAAAACAATCACTGAACTAAAAGGCAAGGCCCCCAAACACCTATCCTCCTCCCCCCATTCCCTGTTTTGTCCCTCCTTGGGAAAGTACAAAATAATTTCGCAGGTTTTGGCAAAGACACAAATTGCCCACCACCTCCCCTGGTAAACTAGGTTTCAAGTCACTAAGTCATGTAAACGGATAATGCGGCACTCATTATTCTGGACAACCTCTTTGGGTTGTTTGATGCTTTAATTTTTGTTGTTGTTGTTGTTGGTAGGGGGCCTGAACTTTGGGTCTGGGCACTGTCCCTGAGCTCTTCAGCTCAAGGCTATATCACTTGAGCCACAGCACCACTTCCAGTTTTTTCTGCTTATGTGGTGCAGAGGAATTGAAACCAGGACCTCATTCATGCAAGACAAGCACTCTACTACTGAGTCTCCTTCCCATCCCTAATGCTTTAATTTTTTTAAATTTCTTTTTGTCAGTCTTGGGGCTTGAACTCAGAGACTGGGTTTTAACATATCCCTGAGTTCTTCAGCTCAAGAGAAGTCCTCTTCCACTTGAGACACAGTGCCACTTCCTGTTTGGAGATAAGTGTCTCACAGACTTTCCTGCCAGGGTTTGCTTTGAACCATGAATTTTAAAATTATATTTCTTCCAGGTGTTTATTGGAACATTACAGTTTTTCTGGAATTTAAAGTTTTCTGTAAACATTTGTCTTCAAGTAATTCAACAGCATTAAATATTACATTTAAAAGCTATCCTGTAGCACATCCATTTTGAAATTATTATGTTAAGATGAAATTCTTATTCTTTGTAGAAAAAAACCATTAAACTCCAAATGAGAACATGCTAATTTCAGCTTCGTTGAGTCTCCTTCCTCTTTTTTTTCTCTCCAGTATCTTTTCTTGTTTTGGAACAAGTGTCATGGACTGTCCAACCATTCAAAAGGAAGTTTATTCCATTAATTTAATAGAAAAGAATCCAATCTTCCTGCATCTCAGGGCAACTTTAGGTATAATGTTAATCTGATAATTCACATCATTTAATTTTCAGTCATTTTGATAATTTTTTTGTTAAACCATTCATTAAACAGCTACCAAAAAGCAAGAATAAAAATAATGTTCTGCTTTCTAAGAAGGTTTAAAAAGCTAAGTAATTCAACAAAACACATTTTATTCTTCCAAGATTCCATGGTGAAAAATTTCTCTTTCATCATAGCCCTTACCACTGACCCCTTCCCATCAAACTTGCAGCTTTCTTCAGTTTTTTTGTTCCAGCTTTCATTTTGGTACTAGCATCAGTAATCTCCTTGTAGTATTTGACAATGAAATTCCATTTGTTGTTAGAGAGCTCAATTCATATTGCCAAAGGCAGCCTCATGAGCATAACATTGAACATAAAATATTGAATATCATTAATGTGATCATATGCAACTATTTCATAAATTAATATAAGTACCACACAAAGGTGCATCTTCATATAATTTTTAAAATGCAAAGTAGTTACATATCTATGTCAAAAAATAATTCAGATCACTAGTAGAAGGGACTAAGCTAAACCTATTGCATCATCCCCAATATCTTTGTAAAACTTTTTCTCATTAACTTTCACCTTAGGGCTTTCTTTTCCTAGCAACAAGTTGTCAGTTGATATCCTTGGATATTAGTCACCTCTGAGTAACCTCATTTCTTTCCACCGCCAGTAAGTCCCTTGTGTTAAATACCTGAGGAATAATGTCCCAATGTGCCTGCAAGAGGAGTACCCAAGTCGACTGTCTGTACCCACTCTTCCCTTGTTTTGTTTGGGAATGTGGTATCAGAGACAAGGGTGTCAGGGGTCAAGTGGCTGGAACCATGGTGTTATGAATTATGGGTAGCAGAAAAGAGTAGCAGAGACTAGGATACCAGGGAAAGGGTAATTGTGACTGTATTAACTGAGTTGAAGTGGCAGGAAATTGGGTAGCAGCAACAGCTTTGCAAGGGTTGGGGTAGCTAATACAGGCATCCAGAAGAGTTTAGCAGGGACAAGAAAGCATAGACAAAGTGAAAGAGTAAAAGTTGTGAGGGATTGTGGGGCACAATCAGGGTAAAAAGGTCATGAGTGTGCAAACTGGGTAGTTAGTACTATGGTAGAAGCAATTGGCATGGTGGACTGATGCAGTGCAGAGCTCTGGGTTTGCCTCTCCACTTTTAGCTCTTAGATCTTTAGGGAAACTACCTCTAACAGCTCAGCTCATTATCAGCTTTTTTTTTTTTTTTGTCGGTCCTGGGTCTGAGTGCTGTCCCTCACCTCTTCAGCTCAATGCGAGTGCTTTACCACTAGAGCTACAGTGCCACTTCCGGTTTTCTGGTGGTTTATTGAAGATAAGAGTTTCACAGACTTTCCTGCCCAGGCTGGCTTTGAACCTCGATCCTCAGATCTCAGCCTCCTGAGTAGCTAGGATTACAGGTGTGAGGCATCGGCGCCCAGTGAGAAGTCAATGTTTCTACTGTATCATTGCTAAATATTTTTGAATAAATACCTAATCCTACTTTCACTGGCTTTTGTGGCATTGTGTTTTTGCTTTAATGAGGGACCTCCATATAGATTTTCAGAGCAATTACAATAGTTTGAAGATATCCTATAATATGTGGATATTAGATCAAAATTTAAATATATCAATGAACATATACAGGACTATTATATATAGTTTATAATTTGAAGAAATTTTAAGAAGGCAACAGTTGGGGGAAAAGAAAATTTTAGAAGCTTAATAACAAACATACAGACATGGAAAAATACAAAAACAGGTGCAATAATTAGTGCTAATAGTAACAAAACATTTTCCTCAAGTTTTAAAAATGAAACTATTAAAATAATACCTAACATAAAATAAATATGCCTTGGAAGAAAATGTACCATAGACATAGTTTTCCCCATAATTTGTTTTATTTTTATAACAAATGGATTAAAAGAAAATGTAATTACTTGTCTGCAGATGATAACACTTTCAAGTGTCATTGATAGAATCCAGTAAAGGAAAGTAACAGAAAAGTAGAGAGTAAGAACAACCTGGCTATGGATGAAGATACTCAGAACTTTGTGAATGTGCTCCATTTTCCTCACCAAAATAGAGCTAGGACAGTACCTTTGAACAGAACACTTGTAATGTAGTCAGAGCAGCGGAGTTACTAATTAGGTAGTAATTTATTACTTTTATTCCCTAATCTTATGATGTGATTTCCAAATGATGTGAGTGATCCTAGATTTTCTGAGCCCTTTTTTCACCCAAAGTTTCTAATTCCTCCCCCTTCCGATGATTCTTCTGCTACTCTCACTTCTCCTTGTTTCTGAATCAACTCCTATGACCATTTTGTTCATTAGAAAGAGCTGGAGAAATGTGAGGATGGCCTGGAGTCTGAGGTAACATCCACTCCAGCTTGAAGGATCTGGTGAAGGACCTACACCTGAGCCTCAGAATCAGATATTAATTGAACTCTTTCGAAATGGAGTAACTCACCCCCCCCAAGCAGAATCTGTAATCCCTTGGCTTTCTCTGAAGAGATTTGGTACTAGGGCACAATTCAGAGAATGAGCTTTCCCACCACCCACCACAGCCTTGTCAGGAGGAACAGGTTCAAAACTAAAAGTGGCCTCAGCTCCCACAGAGCCAGTCAGAAGCCAAGAGATCACACTTTTCTCCTCATTAGGGATCTTCTGGTAGGAATAGAGTCTGGGCAAAGTCTAAGATGGAGATAAGTGAGACTGGACCTATGGAGGACACAAAAGAATGACCCTCTCTTTGACTACAAGTGAGTTTTGTACTGAGACATGACAACTTCCTTCATATATGAAAATTCACTAGGTGTTATCTCACCACCACTTTGCAGGAGGTCAGTTTCCCCAAAGGAGAAGTTGTTAAATGTTGTGACTGCCAGTTTGCTCTCTGGGCTTTTGTCTCTCCCACCCCTTCCCATGCCAGGAATGCATTGCTTCTTTCAAGCACTCAACTACTTGTCCTGACTCCTAGGCAGGAATACTGTAGGCTATTATTTTGCTAACCTCTTGCATTTGAGGTAGAATAAGCCTAGGCTCTGCTTATGCCAATAGATAGATGCAAGAAGCTGAGTATAAGCTCATATTTGTACAGAAAAACAATCATATTGAAAAAATTAAATGAAATTAATAGTTGAGTGATTTAGGGTTTATACCCACTAAATTTAGTTAATTATTAGTAACACACCTAGAACAATGGATTAAGAAGAGAACAGTGAAGTAAGTTCAAAATAAGATGGAAAAGACACACCATAGCCATAACAGGAGATGAAAATGTGAAGGAACTATTGGCATAGTTCCATTTACTATCTTAGGAGTGACCTTTAGAATAATATCTAAAAGAGAGGTACTTGCTGGGCCCTGGTGGCCCACATATGTAATCCAAGCTACTCAGCATGGTGGGATCTGAGTATTATGATTCAAAGCAAGCCCAGGAAGAAAAACCCAGAAGTAGTCATGTGGCTCAAGTGGTAGATCACTAGCCTGGAGCTCAGGGAAACTGCCTAGTCCGTGAATTCAAGCTTCAGCATCAGCAAAACAACAACAACAAAACAATAATGATAAAATAAATAAAAGAAGGACTTAAAGATATGCTATGGAATGATGATCCTATGTAAGTGTTTAGGGAACATAAAAGGAGACAAAATTTGGAGCAAAATGATACCTACTAATCAAGGATGCAAAGCAAATGCCAAATTCCTCTTCTCAAAAACTACCAAATTTGGGCTGGGAAGGTGGCTCCGTGATTAGAGTCCTTGCCTTACATGCATGAAGCCCTCGGTTTGATTCCTCAGCCAGAAGTGGTGCTATGGCCCCAAAGAAACATAGGTCCCATGGTTTCCCTTATTTGCAATATCTAGTATATGTATGAGTCAAGCAGAAAAGGTCAGATAAGGCGATGTTAGGAAAATGAACCCTAAGAAATGTATTTAAATGTTCTTTTTCTTTCATGCATTTGTTTCTAACACATTTGTAAGATTATTTCTTTGTTGCTTTGTACGTCGCTCCCTCACAGTATAACCCCTGCTTTCACTGTATTTGATGTCAGTATAATTTGTGGAGGGGAAGGGGGAAAACAAGTCATTTAAATAAGAATACAGGTGGACCATTGCAACAATGAGAAGTACAAGTTGTCATGTCAAAAACAAATTTTACAACTTTGGTGGGGGGGAGGATTGGGTGGGGAGGCAGGGGGGGTGGCTGGGAAGGGATGGGAAAGGTAAACAAAGGAGAAGGCTACAATGATTGATAAGAAATATACTCATTATCTTGCCCATGTAATTGTAACCCCTCTGTACAGTATTTTCACAATAAAAAATATTAAAAAAAAAAAAAGGAAGTGGTGCTATGGCTTGAGTGGTAGAGCACTAGCCTTGAGGTGAAGAGGTGAGGGACAGCACCCAGGCCCAGTGTTCAGGCCCCATGACCACCCCCCTGAAAAAAAAAAACAAATTTCCAAACTTATCTTTTCTCATAATTGAGGAGAGGCTTCTTTTACAGGAATTCTCCTTATCTAGCTCAAGGTCCTCAGAACTTCAGTAGACTTTTCCTATTGAGATATAATGCACCTAAATCTACTGAACTTAATCATGGCTAGGAAAGTATGGACATAGATAGGTTTATTGTATTTTTCCTTATAAATATATACTACTGTCAGGTATTATATATAGCATATATTATAATATGCAATATATTATACGTTATGTATAATATATTAAATATATTATAACATATATTATATATTAACAGTCTTCCTAATTTTAGTGTTAGGAGCAAGCAACATATTGAAAGATAAATGCTTGAATCACTGAGTAATTTCTCTACCATTTGACAGTTCCAGGTTTCATTCTTATTACACAAAGAGCAACATAAGAAAGTGATGCCCATGGAGGTGGTTCTCTGGATTTTGGAAACTGTGATCTGCACACCCCCCCACACACATGATATAGTTTTACTAGTGAATGTGTAAAACTATAGCAACAGATAAACAAGTGATATCTATGTGCACAAACACTCAATCACTTACAAGTATAAGAATTTCTTTTCTATGGTCCCTATTCACCTACACAGACAGTACATGAGTTGCCCTTGAATTGTCCTGGAAGTTCTTTATCTGGCTACGGTAGTTTCACATCTTTTGTTTTCTAATTAGCCAGATGTTATGTGTTCAACAACAATACTTGTTACAGGCAAAAGTATCCACCTTGAAACACAGAGGAACTTGGATTTCAGAAATGCCATAAATAAGTGGGAGGTACAACAGTACTTTTCAAAATAGAATAGATTACATATGTATTAGGAAGTTTGTAAGAAAAATAACTTCAATGTAGGATTAAAAACTTGAAGAAAACTTCAGTTTAGATTACATATAGCCAGGTGCTGGTAGCTCATGCCTGTAATCTTGGCTAATCTGGAGGCTGATATCTGAGGATCACAGTTCAAAGCCAGCTTGGGCAGAAAAGTTCCCTTGAGACACTTATCACCAACTAATCACACAAGACTAAAATTGATACTGTGGCTCGATGTTGTAGAGAGATAACCTTGAGCCAAAGACCTCAGGAACAGTGCCCAGGGCCCTAGTTCAAACTCTGCAATAAAAAATAAATTACATATGATTTATTACCAACTCTGTACAAGGAAAATAGGATATGACACATGACAACATATGACTTCAAGGTACAAAGTTCCAGGGCATTTCCCCACTCTTGAGAACTAGAAGTAATCCATATTGAAAAAAATAAAATGATGAATGATTTATACCAAATTTCAAAACATACTATATGTTATACAAAGAAAATGCAATAAACATGCATTTCACAGTCTAGTAACATGATATGGTATAAGGAATCTGATTAACTGATTCATCAAAATCAATACAATGCAGTTAAAACATCCAGTATCTCAGGTGTCAACTTAGCAGAATACTTTCAATGTATGATGGCTATTTTGTATATTATCCAGCCCTATCTATCCCACAACAGCAGAAGGCTCTTCATGAGAAAGTCCAGAGACCTGTCTACTATGAGTGCTCAATGTATACCTGTTCCCATTTTCTGTTATTTGGGCATGTGATAGACTGAATATCTGGTAACTTGCCAAAGGCACAATTTGGGACTGGCTTCCAGTGATGATATTTTAGTTCTCAGAAAAAAAGGGAAATTGAAGACAGGGAAAATCTACCAGATCCCTGAAAGAATTCTATCATTGTGCTAAAACTGTTTCTACTGACACTTGAACAAACTGCAGTGTTTGTCACTCCAACCACATGTCCAAAAATAGCTTTCCAAATATTGATCTGTTTTCACTTTGGTATATCAAGACACACTATTTTGGCCCCATTTTACTTAAACTATCAGCTATGGTTGGCCCAAGGAATAGTTGACCTTATCAATTTCTTAAATTTTAGGTCATCACACAATCACTTCATAGACCTTAAACATTAAAAATACCTATCTCTATAAGTCTGCATTATATCCTTATTAGTTTTTCTTCATTTGTCATGTTTTACATATTTGTGTATCTCAGGGCTTAGTTCTGTAATCTTCTTTCTCATGATTGTTACCATTGAGTACATGTAATTATTTCCGTTTTTTTCTCCAGCTCTGTTCTTTCTTTAATTCAAGTCCTTTATAGCATCCTGTCTACTGACAACTCCTAGCTGCTGATTTTAAGAAACTCAAAAGATCCCATAGTGAGCTTTGATCTTTATCTACAAACCTATTCCTCATTACTATTCGATTAAGTGATAACTCTTCTAGTTGTCTTGTCAAAAGACCTTGGGGTCACTTCAGACTTACATACTTCTTCACACCTCATATGTAATCTATGACCAGGTTTTGACAAATTAACTCACCGGATATTTTAGGAACCATGTATATGTATATATAGTATATGAGTGCTAATACTGTGACTTAAATTAGGGGCATAGGTTCTTTTACTTTTTTTTTGTGCTCAGGCTGCCAGTCTTCCATTTGAGCCACAGCTCCACTTTTAGCTTTTTGATTCTTAGTTGAAGATAAGTGGTTCATTTCTCTGGTCTAGCTTAAAACTATGATCCTCTGTTTCCAGACTTTTAAATAGCTAGATTTAAAGGCATGCACCACTAAAACCACCCCTATTATATTTGAATTAACAATAAACTTAAAGAACAAATATTTATAGTATTTTCAAATCAGTATGTTTTCATTTACACTAAAACAAAACCAAAGAACCTCTGAATGTACCAGTGCTCAAGTGCCAGCCACAGTTTCTTTGCTGGGTTGATATGATGTACAGGCAAAGCAGGAGAAAATGCTCTTCACTGAAGTTGCTGAAGGGCTGATAAGGATGAAGACAAGCAACATTACCCAGAAAGTATCACAAAGTGTTTGCTGTAGATAAATGTAGCCAATCTTAGAGGATGTTCATAGCGATGAGGAGAATATTTGAAGGTGAATATGTGATTACACAGGTGTGCTTTCTTGATGGTATATGTTTATAGCATAGTTTACATACTGTTGAAAATGAGATAGTTAAGATAGGGATGTTGTCATTCCTTCTATCCTTCACAGTATAATATTAAAACCAGTTTTATACATATATTGTTTATAGTAATTATAGAATACTCCCAATTATGCATATATTATAAATATATTATTTGTATATTATGTACTATAGTATATTACGTGTATTATGCACACATAATTTAATTTTTCTACTTGTCTGTCCAGGAATTAAACTAGCAATATCTTTGAAAATTGATAGTAAAGTAGGGTCCTTACAATTTCAATTGCAATTTATAGTTTTCTCCAATAAGTAGTTATTTATTCTGAATTGGTTTAGAAATGGACTATCATAATATAATTGAACATTCAAAAATAATTATGTACGGACCTACCAAGGATGGAATTAAAAAATTTAACATGACTAATATCTGCAATCCCAGCTACTTAGGGGCTGAGATCTGAAGATAGCTATATTAAGCTAGTCTGACTGAAATGGATCAGGGACAGCACCCAGACCATAGTTCAAGTCTCAGTATTGGCACAAAAATAACTTATGTGACTAAAACTTACAAATATATTTGTTTAAATAAAGTTGTCATTTCTTGTATCCTTCACAGTATAATACTAAAACCAGTTTTATACATATATTATTTATAGTAGTTATAGAATATAAGTAATGATACATACATTATAACTATAACATTCATATGTTATGTAATAGCATACATTATATATATTATGCACACCTAATTCAAACTGATATCACTAATGTCCATTAAATTGATATATGTTTTAGAATAGGGAACAGATTTTCTTTGATACAACAAGGAAGTAAATAGCCACAAAAATTACTTCTTTTGGATTATATATCCACAACAAACTATTCCCTGTATATTCAAGGTACTTAATGCTAAAAGCCTGTGTTCATCAACACAAGTGTCTTTGACATGGATTTGTTCTCCTTAAGCAATTACTCCAGGAATAATAAACAGTGGAAGCTGAATGATGTTCATTCAGGTATTTCTTTAGAAATTAAACCAATCTTTATTTGGTATAAAGATCACTTACAATGTCATTACCCACACCCTTTTCATTTAAAAATATTTATATCCTGTAGCAATGTCATTGCCATTATTACTATAATTAGGAATATAATGTGGGTTCATCTGCTCCATAGCTCTTGAAATGTAATGAATATGGCACAGAATATCCTCAGATATGCCTGGTGGAAACCTGGATTTGAATTATGGGTCTACAACTCATCAGTCTTAGGTACTTAGGAAATTTGTTTAGCCTTATGCCTACTTCTGTTTTTAATAAAATACTTAATTCATTTCCTAACTTGAAAAATACTCATGAGCACTAAAATTACCCTAATGCAGGTGCAGTGCTTGGAATGGTGTCTGCACATTGTGTAGACACCAGCTTCTGTTGTGTAGAAATCAGCTTCCATCAACATGGTCACAGCATTCTTCCTGAAGGCCTTAAGAAATACATACATAATTGATATAAATATCTGTGAAAAATTGTCTTTCCTAAAAATAAAGTCTTTTCTTCATATGAAACAATGAAAGCAATGTTGGGGTTGTCCTGTGGCTTTTACTCTGAGGGAGTTTTGCCTAAATTTCATTCTTACTCGATTAATGGTAGCAGTAGCATTCTTTAGTGCTACCTTCATGTTTCTAGTTCTGTGTTCCATTTGGAATACCATTGTAACTTTTATTTTAACTTTTATTGTAACTTAATACCATTGTAACTGTTTATAATCTTTGTTATCAGAATAAATAAACTACAACTGGTGAAGTTTTCAATAAAGAGTCAATGCATTACATTTTTGGGGGGGGGGTCCGGTCGTGGGGCATGAACTCGGGGCCTGGGCACTGTCCCTCAACTCTTCAGCTCAAGGCTAGTGAGCTACCACTTGAGCCATAACACCACTTCTGGCTTTTTTTTTTCTGTTTTTGTGATGCTGAAGAATCGAATCCAGGGTCTCATGCATGGTAATAACGGCAATGACATTGCTACAGAATATAAATATTTTTAAATGAAAAGGGTGTGGGTAATGACATTGTAAGTGATCTTTATACCAAATAAAGATTGGTTTAATTTCTAAAGAAATACCTGAATGAACATCATTCAGCTTCCACTGTTTATTATTCCTGGAGTAATTGCTTAAGGAGAACAAATCCATGTCAAAGCGCTCTATCACTGGGCCACCTTCCCAGCTCTGCATTACATTTTATGTGCTTAATACTTTCCTGAAATTATTCCTTTTGGATTATATATCCCAACAAAACTATTTTTGATTATGCCTTATATGATATATATAGATTTCTTATGCGATTCTTATATGATTTCTTAGAGATCCATAAACAAAACAGCTCAGAACAGGAAAAGAGTAGGTAAGAAGTCATAAAAAGAATACTATTATATTGGTCATAATGGCTAAGTGTAAAGAATATGTAACAAAACTATTAGAAGATTCATTTACTCTTTTTGCTATTCTCTCCCCTTCTCTGTAGACAGGTTCTCACTATGAAGTGCCAAGTAGTCTGGACCTTTCAAGCCTTGTCTCAGTGACAGAAGTGATGGGATTAGGGACATGTGCTCCCATGGCTGGCTTTTAGGAAGTTCACAATAAAGTAATACCAATACACATAAAGAAACTTTTGTGAGTGATGTGTATTCACTTCTTCAATTGCCAAAATTAAATTCATATGTCAAAACATCAAATTACTTACATTATAATATATGCAGTTCAACTGGTATCACTAACACCTCCACAAATCAAATGCAAACTAAAAGCTCTACTTCAAAAACCAACATCTAAGGCAGTGTTGGAAATACAAGAAGATGCACAACAAATCTAAAGGAGTGAGATCTTTAACACTGGCAATGAGCAGTGATGGCTGAATTTTTAACTAGGCTTGAAAAGTTTGGATGTCAACTAACTATGTGATTAGAGTTGCAGAGTTGACCTTGGTGTCAAGATTGAAGGTAAAATTCAAAGGCAGCTAAGATTGCTGCAGTATTGTGGCTCGATACAGTGTGACCCTGTCTGGTAATGGTAAAGCACAGAGTAGAAGCTAAGTCAGTCAAATGTATAGGAAGGATTCTCCACTGAGAATAATTGCAGGGGGTGATCATCACTCTTGAGTTGAAAATGTACAGCCCATCATTCTACTTTAAGCTCTAGCGTTTTTTCTGATCTGAAGATAATTATAACATGCCAATGTGCCATAAGTGCTGAGCAGTGTAGGTGTATATTGCTCTAATATACATAAAAATCCTTACAGGTATGGAATGGCCTGACCCTGACACTTCATTCTGTGTTGTTGAGTTTCATGAAGAAATGTTCATAATTAGGCAATTCACAAGTCTGAATCAGGCAACTGAGATAAGACATTAGGGTCATCACTCCAGTGACATGGTCTGTGACCTATGAAATAAATAACATTATTTCACAATGTATATGTGTTTATGAAAAATTATGCAAATATACAAAAGGGACAATTATCCATCTCTTATATTATCAGAAGTTAAGATACTCCTGAATTGTACTTTTTTGCTAGAGGAACACAGTATGACTGCTGATGTTTGGTATCTTTCCAGGTGCTCCTATACGTTTGTCAATCTTCTTTGAGGAAGTGTTTTTCCATAGTTTGTTTTGAGGTGTTCAGAATATCAGTAATGTCGCTAACCACAAACATGGGACAGCAAAGATGATGGGATACCTGGCCAAAGAACTGAGAAATCACAGAAAGTAATAGGAAAGAAGACACCAGAGGACCCAAAGCCTCATTGCCAGCTTCTGGATCCCTAAATCCTGCTTGACATGCTTTATATTCCTTCTACTATGGGGGCTAGAAGGGGGGTGGTCAGTGGCTACACAAACTAAGGCATCAATCTTGCTGGTGATTACAACTATTGACATGAGATATTGTTTGTACACATAGTGTTATTTGAATCCCTTATTGTTAGGGAGCAGAAGGGAGCGATGGTCATTACAACCAAAACAGACATCTATCTTGTCTCTAAAGTCTTAATCTTTTAGTGTCCAAAAGTTCTAAATTAAATACTCTTGAGGTAATAACTCATACCCCTGTCTTCCCTTGACTTTTTGACCTTTGCAGAGTACAACTCTCAGCCTTTTGACTGCTGTTTGAGATGGCTTCCCAATCCATCCCTTTCCAGGTCTAACAGCTTGAGTCTATAATTCCTCACAAGTACTGTGAAAGATGAATTATTTTGAAAAGAATATTTTTTCTAAGATAGGTTAAATTTTTATATTTTATTTTATTTCAAAAATATGATACAGAGTGGTTACAGTTACATGAGTAATGTACATTCCTTGTTGAATAGTGTTGCCCACTCCATTGTTGTTCTCATATCCCTTCCCACCCTCCACACCTCCCCCTCACCCCAAAGTTGTAAAGTTCATTTCCAATATATTTTCTTGTGAATATCATTGTTGCAATGGGTCACTCTTTGTACTTCTTTCATCACTATATTTTTTCCCTTTCCTTCTCCAAATCAGATAAATGCATATACAAGATGGAAGGTACCAGAATCAAGACAGAGATTTCCAGGGATAAACCAATGGAAAAAGACAAACGAAATAAAAATAAGATCTAGATCCACTACTTTACCTACATCAAGGTTGATATCTGAAAAAAAAAAAGACTTGTTGTTTCTATGACTTAGAGTTCATTTCAATTAGCATCATTTTGTAAGGTCAAATGTACATAGCTCTGGAACCAGCAATCCCATTCCTGGGCACTTGTGGAAATGATCTCAAGCTAAACCACACTAAATCTACAACTATGTTTTTTGCAGCATTATTACTATAGCTAAGATATGGAACCAATCAAGATGCCCCTCAATAGATGACAGGATCAAGAAAATGTGGTATATATACACAATAGAATTTTATGCTTCTATCAGAAAGAATGACACAACCCCTTTCTTAAGAAAATGGAAAGACTTGGAAAACAATCATATTATGTGAAGGAAGCCAGACTCAAAGAAACATAGGTTCCATGGTTTCCCTCATTTTTATTAATTAATATATGCTTAGGATAGTCCTGGCAGACATGTCCACTTTTAAACTCTTAATATTCCCTTTTTTCTCTCCCTCTTCCTCTCTCATTCCATTTGTTCTAAGTCCTGTGATGATTTTGTTGATATTCTCCCTTGTTACATTCATCATTGCATCTTACGAACTACTATTATGCACTACTGTACTTCTGTCCATTCTCCTTGTGCTTCGGCTCGTACCCCTCTCACAATGGAGGGCCAGAGATTGGGGATATTTTCTTCACTCTTTAACTCAGACATCTATCTTTACTTTCTAGCAATACATTCATTGAATTCTTTCTGTAAATTCTAATGCCTTGAAAATGATTACTGCATTTTCATGGCTTTGTTATTTGGCATTAGGGAACAACATAGGTCAGTAACTGTAAATTAGGTAAAAGAAGATTGCAATCATGCCTCCGTAGATATTGTTCATTGGATAATGTTTACTTCAAGGTCTGCCTGCCTGCTTCCTTTTCACTGTTTATTTTTCAATGTAGCCTTTTCTTCTGCAAAGTATTTATTGGCCTAGTGAAGATCAATTCCTACTCTAATTAGTCATTAATTTTACTCCAACATCATTTCACAGCTCCTTGTGAGTTTCTTCCGGGTCTGTAAAGTAGTGCTTCACATTCTAAGAAGTTTTAACATCGATGCATCCAATGATAAAGACACATTGCTTAAGTCAACATTTTGATGACTGAAAAGAAACCATGCTGTATCCTCACTATATGGCAATTTTCTGGTTTTAAATTCTTTTAGATTAGAATTGATGGTGGAGAATGAACATTCTGTCTACAATTTTATATTTTCCTAATTATTTTTAGTATCCTTTCCAATATTGTATAAAGTTAAAACATTACTACTTACTTTTAGGATTTCTAAAATGGTCAGAGTATAAATTCTATTCATTTCCAATTTTAAGACAATAGTGTCCATTATGACCAAGTGAGAAATTTTAAACTTTTTATTTGTGGTCCTTAATGGTGGTGATGGGGAATCAAATCCAATGCTTCATATGTCTTAGTCTCCTGTGTGCCTCTGAGCCTGATGTGACCTGTGGTTTTATTTTCACTCAATTGGAATAAAGAAAAATATCACTAGGAAGGAATTATTACTTGGTTACTTTCTCCAGTATCTCTCGCAAATGTAAAAGTAATATAATTCTACACTGACAGAAAATGGTGTTCTTATATTGTATTTATTAATAGTAACTTTTTATGTTTTGTAGCCCCACTCTTCACTAAGGTTTGCCCCTTTCCTATCCCTGCTTCCCATAAAACTTGACTGGATCCACTAGAAACACAAATCCACTCAACCTCTTCCTTGAAAAGCCCAACCTTAAATAACCTACCCCCTGGTAGCCCTGCTATAAACTTTCAAAGACCTGACTGCAACCAGACTCCTTCCTGAAAGCCCTCCTCTGCCATAGGGAAATCCCTCTTTCACTCCACCCCTTCCTGGAATCCCTGCTCTGCACCATCAGAAACCAGGCCACATCCAAGAACTCCACATGCACTGGGCTCCACCCTCCAATACCCACCTCATCCACCAGATACCCTGCCCCTAACTACTCTAGTCCTGCATAGTCCCATTGCTCCCATATCCTAGTACCTGCAAGCTCCTCCCTTTCCTTTCAACCCCACTCCCAATCATCCTTCTCCCTTGAGCCCCTCCTGGTTTCATCAGAAACTACTCCCATAACTAGCCTACTTCTAAGTGGTCTAACTTCCCAAACACAGCCCTGAACCTACCTCTTCCCACAAAGCCCATCATGCTACACCAAAAACCCTCCACCTGCCTATAATTGCCCTTGAAACACCACCTTGCTTGGCCAGAAGATTTTCACACAGCACATCTCCTGCCTGGAAAGCCAGCCCTGCTTCACCACAAGCCTTTGCACCTCCCACATCTACTCTCTCAATGTCCTGCCTTGCTCCCACCCCCTATTGGCTCCTTCCTCAGATCCACACACTACACCACCAGATACCATGCCCACTCCACTCCTTCTCAAAGCTCCTCATCCAACTAGCTCCATGGCTCCAAGCTCTGCTCTGCTCCAGAGAAACCCTACTAGAAACCCCCCACCACACTATCCAATCTCTCGACACCCACATTGCTCCACTGGAAACCACTGCACCAGTTGGCCTCCCTCTGGAAGTCTCAGCAGGATGAACTGTAAATCCTTCTCCCTCCATAGTCCCTTTTAGAAGGTTTCTTTGCCCTACTGGAAACCTTGTCCAAAGTCCATGTCCTGCCTTGCAACACTGAAATCCCCACCCAACCTGATTTTTCTTTTTGAAGTGGTGACTGGCTACCCCAGAAAACCCATCCGAACTAGTCTAGTGCACTGCTCTCACAAAGCTCTGGTCCTGAAAAACTCATACATACATTGTGACTACATCCTGCTCTGCAAGAAACCCCACCTCCACCCTAACACACTTCCCTAAGGCCTGCCATTCTCCACCAGAAACCCCGCCCCTTACTTGCCCACGTCTTCCTGGTGCCACAGGGCCCTCTCAAAGCCAGATTTGAAAAGCTTCTCTCTCATAGCTCCGCATTCCTACACCAGAATCCCCGACTTCTGTCAGCCTCTTGCCTCCATTCCCTTCCCTGCCTTATGGGAAACCTCACCCTACATATCCCATAAGGGCTCACAGTGCTCTACCAGCACCCCTCCTCTAAGTAATCTCCTCCTTTGTAGCCTTGTTCTTCCTTCTCAAAGCTCTGCCCCAAACAGCCTCCCCCCCAGTGACCTCAACTTCTTCCACTGAAAACCCATCCACCTGCCAGCCTCCATGCTCAATCCTGCCTACTCCACAAGAGTCCAGGCCCCTAACAAGTCTAGTCCTTCCTGTCCCCTCCCTGCTGTCTCAAAGCCCAACACAGACTGGGCTTCATCCTCAAAGCCCCGCCCTGCTCCACACAGACACTGTGCCAATACCAACTCCTCCCTTGAATCAGACAGGGCTCCACCAGAATCCCCACACCACCTCATCCATGAAGGTCCCATCTAGTAAATTTTATTACAAATGCAATTTTATACTGGCCATAGAATTCATACTAATCAATATGATAAGAAAGCACTACGGCAAAAAGGTAACAAACATTAAATAGCTATTAGGTACCTTAATCTAGTTTGAGGTTCTGTTACCAGGCAGATATACATTGTGTGAAAATATCTGAAGGGGATTCCTCTTATTGGAAAGCATTCTTTGAAGTATCAGTGATCATGAGTGATCATTTTATTTCTAGAAAATTCATGCACATTTGTGCCATTAACTTCAAAAATATTAGTTATTTTAAATCCTCTGGTTTCATTGAGGAAAGAGTATTAGTGTGTAAAAAGATGACTTTCAACTCATCTCTCTAATGAATAATTTTAGAGTTGCCTACCTTACTATGTACCAGAGTTTTTAGTAACAGAAATTCTCTACCAGAATCCACTTTGAATTTCCTCCTTCCACTAAAGTGCCCTTTAGAAAACACTGAAGTGAGATTACACAGGTAAAATGCCAGAAATAAAATCGTGTTTGAGATCATAACAAAATTATGATGAAGACCCCATCCAATGTGTTTTTAATTTTCTAACAAAAGGAACTTAATCCTATTTAACTGCATACTTTCTGAAGACTAGAAGACAAAAATATAAGAAATGCCCTATTATTTACCATGGTTCTGAAAAAAAAAAACAAAAATAAGGAAAGAAAACATAATGAGACAGAAAGGAATGAGGAACTTGTACATGTGATATAGAGTGTAAAAAGTACACTGAATCAGGTAAAACTAATTTTGGTCATGATGTCTGGTTGTTCAATATATTTCATTGTAAATATTGCTCTTTATTAAGCTGTAACTTAATAGAGGTCTCAGCAGGGATCTTCTCAGGTAATTGTGTAGATGGTCAATTTCATCATTGCAAGATCATCAGGATGAAAAACTCCACACACCTTAAGACACCCCTGCAACAGCACTAGACATACACTTCTATTGGTCCAACAGTGTAAGACAGACCTGTGTTTTACCAAAGCTTTGTATGTGGTATGCTATGTTTTATTCAGGCTGAAGAGCCAAAGTAAGGTCAATCTGAGGTTAACCCCACCATCTTGTGCTAGTTTGCCCTCAGAGTAACCCCAAGAGAGAGAGAGAGAAAAAAAACACAGGTTGTCACCAACCCTGCCCACACTTAAGAAAGCAGAGCAGTTGCCCAAATGTTTCAGGAACAGAAAATCCCAATAGTTCAGAGAAAGGGCAGCGATGTTAGAGTGGACTCAAACCAATCATGTAACTGCTTGTGTGGAAATTCCCTAAACTTGTATGTTCAATACTATAAAAGCTGTGCTGATTTTGTGCTTGAGGACTCTTTGTGTCACTGGTTACCCAGTGCGCAGAGGACCAAGCTTGAGCTTGCAAATAAACGACTCTTTTGCTGTTCGCATTGGTTGTGGTCTCTGGTGGTCTTTCGGGGGTCCCAAGTCCATAAAACATTTCTGGGGCTTGTCTGGAATCTGCCTCATAAGACCCTCCAGACGCCTCAAAAAACCCAGCTGTCAAGTTTAGGCATTGCTGTTCTGTATATTTGGTTGCCTGCAAGTTCTGTATCTGTAATTCTAGTTTCCCACCAGGTCTGTATTCTGGTTGGCAAGGAGTCTTGGCAGACATGCTATGAGACTGCCAAAGGAGTCTATGAGGAGATGTCCCCAGACCCCTTTGGATAGATTGCTGTTTAGTACAGACATTTTTTGGGAAATTTTCCATCTGTAGTCTGGCACTTCATGCAGACATTTTCTGGGAGTTTTCCGTCTGTATTGGGAAGTTTTCCATTTTTTGGGTAACTCTTTCTGTAGTCTGGCACTTTCTGGTTGGCAATTTCCAATGCTACAGCATGCCTTTTTAAGTTGTGTCGGTGTGCCGAATGTTCTGTCTGTCATTTGGTGTTTATCTTACCCTTAAGCCTTGACCCAGGGGGCACTGAGTATGGGGGAGAATCTGCCACTCTGAGGGGATGGCTGCTAAGGACTTATTTCCCTTGCCCCAACATGACTGGGACTTCTCTTCCACATTGTAAGGCCCTTGGTCAACAAATGTTGGTGAGATGTCACCCCATTCACTGAGACCTGATTGTTCTCTGTTCTCTCTGAGATAGGGAAGTTCTGGGTGAGAGTGGTAGGCTCATTCAGCAGACTCAATTCAGCTTGCTGAGTGAGAACAGCACAGAGTTCTGGTAGGGATAAACTCAGCCTTTGGTTGTTGTTTTGTCTAGTTCTGTTTTAAAATTGGTACTAGGTTTTTTTTGTTGTTGTTGTTCTTTGGATGGGTGGGGGGATCCAGTTGTGGGGCCTGACCTCTGGGCTTGAGTGCTGTCCCTCAACTCTTCAGTTCAGGCTAGCACTCTACCACTTGAGCCACAGCTCCACTTCCAGCTTTTTTCTTTTTGCTTATGTGGTGCTGAGGAATCGAACCCAGGGCCTCATGCATGCAAGGCATGTGCTCTACCACCGAGCCACCTTCCCAGCCCCTTGGTACTACTTTTAAATGTGGGTTTTTTGTTTTGTGTTTTTGAAATTTATTTGAACATCTCTGGGGATATAAAATTCCAGTCTCCATCTGGGCTCAGTCACAGAGAAGGCTGTGTGCCTGGTTTTGACTTTTCAGCTAGTCCCAACAATGTAAAGTGCTCTTGTCTAAAATTGGATAAAAATCAAGCCAGTTTAGTTTCAGGTGACACCCCCCTCCCCAGCCTTCCATCAACAAATGGGATTCAAAAGACCAGTTGGTGAAATGCTTTCCTAAACAAGCAATCCCTGGGAAAATGAAGCTCAACAAAATTAATTAGTTTAAAAGAAATATTTTCTTAAATTTTTGTTTGAAAACTTTAGAAAATGTACATACAACTGATTTTTATTTTTGCACATTTAAATAATTGGAGTTTGGGCTGGGAAAGTGGCTCAGTAGTAGAGCACTTGACTTACAAGCCTGAGGCCCTGGGTTCGATTCCTCAGCACCACATAAGCAAAAAGAAAAAAGCCGGAAGTGGCGCTGTGGCTCAAGTGGTAGAGGCCTATCCTTGAGCTGAAGAGCTGAGGGACAGTGCCCAAGCCCAAAGTTCAGGCCCCACGAATGGACCCCCCCCCAAAAAAAATCTGTGTTTTCTATGTGTTTGTGAAAACGTTCATGATAGAAATTGTCAGCATGCTGTAACAATTGATTGAGTTTAATTTTAAAATTCAAAAGGTTATGAGGTTGGGACATTACCTGAAAATTTTTATAGAATTTTCATATTGTTTTAAATGTTTTTTTAAGGATTGTTTAACTTGAAAAGTTGAAAATCTGTTATTTTAGAATGCATAAGGCTGTTTACACTGTAATCAAGATATCTGGCTTAACAAAAAGGAGAAACTTAGAAGGCAACACAATACCTATCCTTAGGAGTGAAGGGTGAACAGGCAGAAGTGCAGTTCCACTGGTCATGCGTGGTGGAACAGGACTTGGGAAGAGTCTACGCATGGTAAAATAGAGCAAGCTCGCACAAACACAGTTCATCTAACCCTAAAGAGTCAGAATGGGTGCATGACCATTCCACAGGAAGGACCAAGTGGCCCATCTTTATTCTGTCCCTTTTCCCTGAAGATAGACATTGGAAACATGATGGTAAAAATGAGTGATGTGATGATCTGATTAGCATAGCTCAAACTGCCCCTTGGATGTGTTAAAATTAAAATTGAGAAGGCCTTAAAAAGAGGGTTAAAAAGTTTATTTGTATGTGATTTGTTCTCAATGATATTCTGCCATTGGATATGTTTTTTTTAAGGCATAAAGGTGTTAAGTCTAGCTCTTTGGTACAATGATAGTGATTGTAAATTTTGCATTAAGAAAATATTGTTATTTGAGTTTAAAAGTTTTAATGTGTATCTGTTTTAAAACAAGCATCCAAGAAGAAATGAGTGACACCTAGCCTCAAGAGTTCAAGGGATTTTTCAAAATGCAACTAAAAACTAAAGTATAGAATATTAAAACAGATTAATAGGAGGCTTACAAATTAGGAACGGATTTCTGTATATAAAGTTTAAAAGTAAAATTGTTCTAAACATTTGCCTCAAAGTGCAAAAATGAAAAATTAGGATTACCAAAATAATTGCTTAATTCCTATTTCAGTTTACTCTCATAGGTTGTTTTTTTTAACAGTTCTCAGCAGGCCCTCCCCAAAAAAGAGTGAGGATTCTTGTAAGTTTGTCAGAAGTAACTTTGGCTCTTTTGTTTGTTTGTTTTTTGTTTTTTTGGGGGGGTCCAGTCTTGAGGCATGAACTCTGGGCCTGGGTGCTGTACCTCAGCTCTTCAGCTCAAGGCTAGCACTCTACCACTTGAGCCACAGTGCCACTTCTGGCGTTCTTTCTTTTTGCTTATGTGGTGCTGTGGAATCAAACCCAGGGTTTCATGCATGCAAGGCAAGCGATCTACCACTGAACCACCTTCCCAGCCCAACTTTGGCTCTTAATTAGATTCAGGTAAGAACATGCTTATAAGTTACTTCTATGTTGACCACCTTGTTGATTTAAATTGGAGGAAAGTGGCCTTTTATGAGACTCATTGATCTGCAAATTGGTTCGAAGCCAGCCTGGGCAGAAAAAGGTCCATGTGAGACTGTCACCACTACCCAGCTAGCAGAAGGCTGAAACAGCAAGCAGAGTTGCTTTACGATTCAAAGTGGCAGAGTGCTAGCCTTGATCTGTAGAGCTGAGGGACAGCCCTCAGGCCCCAAGTTCAAGTCCAGCAACCAGCTAAGAGAAATGCCAATGAGGCCTTTTTCTCAGTGTAGAGAAGACACTCCTGGGATGAAAGCAATGGAGGAGCATCCAGAGACCATAAGCCACTGCTTGGATGGCAGAAATAATGTCAGATCCTAGAGTCATTTGTGCGTGGCCCTTCAACAATTGGTCAGAGACAGGAGGTCATGGGAAAATAGTTTGTAAGCATGCTAAATATCTTGGACTATCTACCTTGTAAGGGACAGGAACTTAGTTATCTATGATAGTACTAAAAAGCTAAGGTTGTAAAATGTGGAGGATACTTTAGATCCCAACCCCAAAAGCTCTAATTGGCAGTAACTTTTGAGCTGACACCAGCTACATGAAATTCATCAGCTCAGGAAAAATGTTTGTAAACCTGAGAGTGTGTTTCTATTGATATCTGTCTGAAGGCCTGCATAGGTAATTCAGGCATTGTTAGGATTACTAGAGATCACATTCCTTAGTCATCCAGAAAGATCCTTTTGCAAACCAGAAGGCTAAATAAGCTACACTGCTCTAGCCAGACAAAGGTCTGTGCATTTGTCAAAAGTTATAATGTTGTTCTTAATGACTTCTAACCCTTGTATCCTCTTTGTAAAAAAGGCTAAGGTTATAGGTTCGTGGCTAGGTAGGATCAACACCCCTAAGTCACCTTGAAGAAGTGACAGAAGATGAACATTTGCCCATCATCCCCCTTTAAGAACAAGACACCAGAGTCACTTTTTTTTAAAATGTGGCAAAATAGACAGAAGGAAAGGCATGGGAAATAACAGTAAAGGCCTGAGCCCTCTATATCTGCCTAGAAAATCCTACCCTTATTAAAAGAAATATTTGTTTAAAAAGTTGTCATCTTGATAACTTGTTCTGGGCTATTGTCTTAAAAACCAGTGGGGTAACACCCTGCCAACCCTATGCAATGTATCCTTAACCAGTCTGTGTAGGAATGTGCAGCCCAGCACATGGTGTGACAGTCCCTTGGAGCCACTGAGAGACCCTGCTGCTGCTGCTGTACACCCTCATGGGTAAAGTTCAAGGACAGCCTGACAGTCACCAGAAGGAAATCTACATCATCATCCAGTCCACCTCCACTGTGGTAAAAGTAGACTAAACTCCTGCCTGATTCCATCACTTGAGACGCCTTCCAGGTTGAAAGCTGCTAAAACTAAGATCTTTTGGAACATTCTTTTGGTGATATCCAGTATCCTTCTCTACTCCCACAGTGGATATTGGGGGCAAGGATATCACTGGTTTGCCTTAGGCACTTCAGGGTCACAGCCTAGGTTGGCTCTGGTATGGTAATAACCTGCTTCCTCCTGGGTGAGTTTTAAAGATAAAGGAGAGATTTTTTTTAATCAATGGAGGTAGTAAGAGGAATGGGACCCAGCCCTAATCTTAGCCTTAAAATCTAGCAAGCTTTTCATCCTACTGGTACCTTGAGGCTTTCTGAGATAACTTGGTTTCCACAAGTCAAAGGGAAAATGAGTAGTTTTAAACTCTAGCCAAAAAGAAGCTCAAGGAATTGTAAAGAAGAGGAGGGTAGTAAAGAAAGCTTAAGGAAGGAATTGGGGAAAAATTGGTATCCTCTGGATAAGAAATGATTTTAAAAGTAAGGATTGTCTTAAAATGTTTGTAAAGAAGACAATCCTCAGAAAGTTTAAGTATGTAGCAAATGGTATGAATATGTCTTAAAATTGGAGCTTACAAGTACAGCTGGTATAAAATTGTTAGCTGTGATATACGGAGTCAGACTTGCTGGAAGAAAACGTAAGGGCCTTTGGTACTGTTAATTTTGTTACTCACAGTCAGACCATGTAGACTGGTGTCCTTTGTAAAAGAGAGGATCAGCACAGTCCATCTATTAGTTCTGAGATACCAATACCAAACTGTAAATATAGAGGACTGTGCCAATTAGGGGACCATGATTGGTCCCCAATGCTCTAGAAGAGGAGGGAATGAAGAGCCACAGTAACTCCAATTTGAGATTAACCTCACCATCTTGTACTAGGCTGCCCTCAGAGTAACCCTGAGAGAGAGAGAGAGAAAGAGAGAGAGAGAGAGAGAGAGAGAGAGAGAGAGAGAGAGAGAGAGAGAGAGAGAGAGAGAGAGAGAGACAGACAGACAGACAGACAGACAGACAGACAGACAGACAGACAGAGACAGAGATAGAGACAGAGACAGAGAGACAGAGAGACAGAGAAACAGAGAAACAGAGAGACAGAGAGAGACAGAGAGAGAGACAGAGAGAGAGAGAGACAGAGAGAGAGAGAGAGAACACAGGTTGCCATCAAGCCTTCCCACCCTTAAGAAAGCAGAACAGTTGCCCAAGTGTTCCAGGAACAGAATATACCAATTGTTGAGAAAAAGGGCAGTGCGGTTAGGGTGGACCCAAACCAATTATATTACTGCTTGTGTGGAAATTCCCTAAACTTGTTCGTTCAATCCTATAAATGCTATGCTGATTTTGTGCTTGGGGACTCTTACCATCACTGAGTTACCGAGTGCACGGAGGACTAAGCTTGAGCTTGCAAATAAACAACTCTTTTGCTGTTCGTATTGGTCATGTTCTCTGGTGGTTTTTCAGGGGTCCCACGTCCATACAACACGGCTTGATACAAAATGTCTCTGCCCAGAGAATTAAATGATTGCATTTATAGCTAAAAATATTTAGTGTCATTATTAACATCTAACACATACTGAGGTTTTTATTTAAACCTCTCTTTCTCCTTGTCTTTCTTTCTTTCTTTTCTTTCTTTCTTTTTTTCTTTCATTCATTCATTCTTTCTTTCTTTCTTTCTTTTCTTCCTTCTTTCTTTCTTTCCAATCCTTCCTTCCCTCCTTCCTTCCACCCTGCCTGTCTTCCTTCCTTTCTTCCTTCCTTCCTTCCTTCTTTTCTTCCTTTCTTCCTTCCATCCTTCCTTCCTTTCTGCCTTCCTTCCTTCCTTCCCTTCTGTCCTCTTCCTTCTCTACTTTCTTTTCTTTCTTCCCTTTTCTTTCCTCTTTTAGGAAATGAGTATGAATTTAGATTTTTTTTTTTGCTGAAGAAGTATTCTACCATTAGAACAATCCTTTTTCAATTTAGTTACTTTGCTCATAGGTTATCAATTTTTCTGAGGGCTTAACAGAGGCTAAGTTCCTCACCTCTGTCTGCCAAGTACTGGGATCACAAATGCATTCCAACATGCCAGGCTTTAAGATGATATAAGAATATCATTACTTTCCTTGCGCACTTTTTCTAAACGGTGATCCTCTCAAATTCTACCCTTTTAGTTAGTGATGTGAGCTCCAATAGCTTGTCGCCAGTATAGATTGTCTAAATGAATGACTGAAGGCAATTTCAGTTTAATCTCTTTTATTATTTTGCCAGTCCAGGGCCTATTATAATTTTATTTCTATACAATTTTTGTGTATATTTATACATAAGCTTTAAAATGTTGCTTTCCCCCCCGCCCTGTTGATCCTTTTTTATTTTTCTTGGTCATGGGGCTTGAACCTTGGGCCTGGGCGCTGTCCCTAATCCTTTAGATCAAGGCTAGCACTTTACAACTTGAGCCACAGTGCCACTTCTGGCTTTCTGGTGGTTAATTGGAGGTAACAGTGTCATGGATTTCCTGCCAGGGCTAGCTTTGTACTACCATCCTCAGATCTCAGCTCCTGAGTAGCTAGGATTAGGATTACAGGCATCAGCCACTGGCTCCCATCTAAAATGTTACTTATTTTAAGTTCTGTGATTTAGTTGAGGGAGTAGCATGAGTCTGTAGAAAGGTAACTTTCAAATAATCTCTAAATAATTTCAGAGTTTCATTTTCATAATATTTATTGTAGTGATTAATAACAGAAGCTCCCAAAGTAACAGAATGATCCTTCATTTCCCCCTTCCCATAGGCATTATTGGAAGAAAATGAGTGAGATCTAAGTCTAAGACAATATGTACTTGAAATTATAAAAAAAATTATTTTGATGACACATAAAGAGCCAGATTACACAACCTGCTTTTCATTTTTTAAAGAAAGGAATGTCATACAGGTATATTTACTGGCAGGTTTTTTCATCTGAAAAACAAAGAAAAAAATCATAAAGCTCAAGGGAATCAGCAGCCACATAAGTGTGATTGGAGAGTTTAAGACATGAATTTATTCAGGTAAAATAATTATTTGGGAAAGGTATCTGTTCACTGAATTTATTCATCATTAATTTTATTTTATTTATGTTTCACTTAATATATAAACACATATATGTGTGTATATATGTCTCTGTGTGTGTGTATATATATATGTATATATATATATACATACATATATATATATATATATATATATATATATATATATATATATATATCTCAGCAGTATCTGTCCAGTGAACTGTATGTTTAGGTAATTTCATGTCAAGTTCATCAAAAGGATGGACTTCCATAAACCTGAACAACCCTTCAACACCACTGCACATGCAAACTTAAGGGTTCACCATTGTAAGCCATACCTGTGTTTTACCAAAGCTTTGTATATAGTGTCTTATTTTTTCATGTAGGCTTGACACAAAATGTGTTTGCCCCTAGAAATAAATGATGGCATTATAACTACAATAATTTAGTGTAAATCTTTACATTGAACACATGTTCAACATGAGTTGTTCTTTCTTTCTTTTTCTTATTTTAATTTTAGGAAGTTGATTTGTCTTTTGATGTTGTGTTTGCCAGACAGGTACTCAACCACTGGAGTCACTCCACCAATCCTTTCTTGTTTAAGTTACTTTACTCATAGAGTAGCAATTTTTGCACCCAGCCTAAAAAGCAGGGATCTTGATTGCATTCCAATATCCCTACCTAGTAGGTTGATATGGGTGATACTTTCCTTCCTAGATTGATTCAGAACTGTGATCCTCTCAAATTCTACCACTTTAGTTAATAGTGTGTGATCCAGTTCTGCCTACCTCTAGAAGATATGACAGAAATAAATGATTACAGGAAATTTGAGTTAATCATTGGCTAATATAAATGATTTGATATTAAAATGTAGGGTAAGTTTAAAAGTATAATCACAGTAGTCATAGTTTGCTAAGTAAATTTTGTTTCACATTAAAAACACATCTTAACCAGAATTAAGGACTTATTTTGCTGTCTGTCAACTTGTATGTCATTTGGAAAACCTCATGTCTTCCATGTGTGATAAAGGACTTTGAATGATTTGATGTGCTAGCTCACAACTATAATCATGGTTAGCAATCAGAAATAAATAGATCACAATTTGAACATAGCCTAACCAAAAATTTAGGAAGTCCCAATCTCAACAAACTAGTGGATCATGTTGAATCATGCAATTAATCTCAGCATCACAAGAGGCTAATTTCTGCCCAGTACCTGTGTCACTTAGGTAACTGGCTCACTTGGAGGCAGTCACCTCTTCTGATGCAGAAACTAGGCTGAGATTCAGCCAAGAGGAGGGAGGAGACTGCCCCATCTTCCCAGGGTGGAGCTCACAGAATGCAGTGAAAACGTGCTTGCTTTCCTTCTCCAAATAGCTTGAGATGCCATGCTGCTGAGTGTTCATTATTTGATTCCAATGATCTGTGGTAGAGGTGTAAGGAAACATTAAATTAAATTTCATATTCGCCCATTGAGCTACTCTTCCCAGCTTGTGAGTTCAACTCAGCCAGTGTTCATTATTTGAGAGTTGAGAATACAGGTAGGGGACAGAGAGAGGTTTAGTGAAAGAAAGGAGAGATTGGTAGAGAGAGGGAGAGATGGGGAGAGAAAAGAAAGGAAGGAAGGAATGAAGGAACGAAGGAAGGAGCAAAGAAGGAAGGAAGGAAGGAAGAAATGATTGAGAATGAGTGGTTTGGAGTAAGGAATCACATGGCAGAGGTACTACCTGTATTTGGTATTAGGTCTGCCCCAGGCAATGCATACCCTATGCAGACACCTCCCCACTTCTTAGCTAAGTTTCCACCCTTTATGTGTTACATAGTTATCTGGGACTCTTGGAAGCAGCCACCTCCCCCCATGCAGAGTCACAACCTGATCAGCCGCTGGTCACACTTTCCATCTGACCAGAAGAGAGCCCCAGGCCCTGAGGTCACATCCAGATCCAGTTTGGCCAGACTTTTCGTCAACCTGGGCATACCTCATCTCATCCTTGGCCTAGATAAGACTTGGCCCTAGGTTGGGTTGCCAAATCCCCCCTTTTTATTACATGCCTCTCCACCATGTATGGCATGGGCTGGAAAAGTGGCTCAGAGGTAGAGCACTTGCCTTGTATGCATGAGGCCCTGGGTTCGATTCCTCAGCACCACATAAGCAAAAAGAAAAAAGCTGGAAGTGGCACTGCGGCTCAAGTTGTAGAGCTAGCCTTGGGCTGAAGAGCTGAGGGACAGTGCCTAGACCCAGAGTTCAGGCCCCACAACTGGACTCAAAAATAAATAAATAAAAATAAACTAATTTACCTGACTGAATACCATGTGCCTGTTTTCTTCATTGGCTACCTAATGAAACTTACCTAATTAATATACCTTACACTTCAGAGTTTCTAGTTATGAACTCAAGAATATTTTTCTGTCACATGTGAGTTCAGTATCTACAAAACATATGTACTAACTCATCATTTAACAGTATAAATCTGCCTGGAATCTTTTTTTTCAATTTTTTTAATTGTTAAACTAATGTACAGAAAAGTTGCCATTACATGAACAAAATAATGAGTACATTTCTTATGAAGCATTGTTGCCTCCTCCTTTGTTTCCTCTTCCCATCTCTTCCCATCTCCCACCTCCCACGCCAAAGTTTTAAAGTTTGTTTTTTGACATGTGTTGCAATGAGTCCACCTGTATCCTTATTTAAAGAATTCGTTTTTTCCCTTTCTCTCCACAAAGTGTACCAACATCTGAATCTTTAATAGCAGCCTAATTAACCTTAAAGTTCACTTTGTTGCTTTGCTTTGTTTGCTTAAAGTAATCAAAGATTTGCTGGGACAATCTGAAAAGATCTCTGCCTTCATATTTTTTAGTCACCCTGGGCTACAACCTATGTGCTACCAGCTCAGATGATGGGACTTTAAAATTCTGGAAAGCAGATGCACATCATAAGGCCCTATGGCTTTGGGATTTCTCATTCTTTTTTTAAATGTAATTGTTACTCAGGTGTGTACAGTGAGTTTACCATTTCACAATAATGTAATGTGTACATTTGTCTTGTAGACAATCCCATCCTTTTCTGAGCTTTCTCCCAGTTTCTGTTTTTTTTGTTGTTGTTTTTGATTTTTTTTGTTTTTGTGCCTGACTTTCAGCTTGAACTCAAGATTGGGTGCTGCCTTTGAGTTTTGTAATAAGGCAATCTACCTCTGGAGCCCCAGCTCCCTTTATGGATTTTTGGTTGTTAACTGGAGAGAAGGGTCTTACAGATTTTCTCACTGGAGCTGGCTTTGAACTGTGATCATCAGCCTCCTGAGTAGCTCAGATTATAGGCCTGAGTCCCCAGTGTCCAGCTACTGAAGTGTTGGTTGCATGCTTCCCTGGTTGTGTTACAGTTTTCCTTCACTCTTGGCACTGATACTACATATTTCCTGGCTCAAATCTGAATTGGTAGAACATGCTTGTATTTTGAGGAATGCAGGAATAGGAAACTATATGCCATAGGGACATATTAGCTAATCAAATCATTTGGAACATGGCATAAAGACAAGTAAGTTTATTGCCAGTTGACTGTGTCATGTCTTTACTATTAATTCTGCTTAGCCTGTGGATGATGTTATACATATCCAAATGGCCCCAGGCAGAAAGAAGGTTTCTCATCCTGTTATAAAAACAAAACAAAACAAAAAAAAACAACCAAAAAATACTACATATGAGTGCAGCAGTTTCCTCTAATTAGAGACCAGTATGGCCTAGTTTATGAAAAAAAAATGTCCTTTGTTTAAGTGCTGCTACTAATTCTAACAACAAATATAATGAAATCTGTAGTAGTCTGTAGAATTGTATACCACAGCTTTCATTTTAGTTCACAAGAAATTCATACATTAGGTGCTGGCAAAATTGGTTAACTACTTGTAGAAAACTAAAGCTAGATCCTTATATATCACCCTGTACCAGAATCAACTCCAAATGGATCAAAGACCTTGGAGTCAAAGCAGACACTCTGAAACATTACAGGATGGAATAGGAGAAACTCTAGGTCTCCTTGGCACAGGCCGAAATTTTCTCAATAGAGCCCCAGAAGCACAACAAATCAAAGAAAGGTTGGACAAATGGGATTGTGTGAAATTGCAGAGCTTCTGCATGGCAAAGGATATAGCTAGTAAGATCAATAGAAAACCCATGATTTGGGAGAATATCTTCACTAGCCATACAACAAACAAGGGTCTCATATATAAAATATACCTGGAACCCAAAAAATTAAATCCCCAAAAACAAATATTGAAAGAAACAACTGCCCAATAAATAAGTGGGCTAAAGACTTAAAGAGAAACTTCTCTGAAGAGGAACAAGCGTGGCCAATAGACACATGAAGAAATGCTCAACCTCCCTAGCCATAAAAGAAATGAAAATCAAAACAACATTGAGATACCACCTCATCTCAGTTAGAATGGCTATGATCAAGAACTCTAATAACAACAGATGCTGGAGGGGATGTGGACAGAAGGGAACCTTACTCCATTGTTGGGGAGTGTAAACTTTTTCAACCACTTTGTGAAGTGGCATGGAGGTTCCTCAAAAGACTCCACATAGAGCTCCCCTATGACCCAGCAATCCCACTTTTGGGCATTCACACAAATGTTCACAAACAAGACCACACTAAAGCTACCAGCACGACTATATTTATAGCAGCATTATTTACCATAGCTAAGATATGGAGCCAACCCAGATGCCCCTCAGTAGATGAATGGATCAAGAAAATGTGGTATGTATACACAATAGAATTCTGTTCCTTCATCAGAAAGAATGACATTGCCCCATTTGTTAGGAAATGGAAAGACCTGGAAAAAATTATATTAAGTAATGTAAGCCAGGCACAAAGAAATATAGATCCCATGGTTTCCCTTATTTGCAATAACTAGTATATGTCTGAGTCAAGCAGAAAAGGTCAGATAATTTGATGTTAGGGAAATGAACCCTAAGATATGTATTAAAATGTTTTTTTTTCTTTCATGCGATTGTTTCTAACACATTTACAAGATTATTTCTTTGTTACTTTATATGTCCTTCCCCCATGGCATAACCCCTGCTTTCATTGTATTTGATGTCGGTATAATTTGTGGAGGGGGAGGGAAAAAACAAATCGTTCAAATAGGGATACAGGTGGACCCATTGCCACAATGAGATGTACAAGTCGTTATGTTGAAAATGAACTATACAAATTTGGTGGGGGGGGGAGGATTGGGTGAAGGAGCAGAGGGAGGATGGGAAGGGATGGAAGGGGAAACAAAGGAGGAGGCTACAATGCTTGATAACAAATGTACTCATTTTCTTGCCCATGTAATTGTAACCCCTTTGTACAGTATTTTCACAATAAAAAAAAGAAATTCAGACATTACAATGCTTATTTTTTTTTTTGTCAGTTGTGGGGCTTCAACTCAGGGCCTAGACAATGTCTCTGAGATTCTGAGCTCAAGTTAGTTAGCACTCTACCAATAGAGCCACAAAGCCACTTCTTCTTTTTGAGTAATTAACTGGAGACTAGAGTCTTATGGGGACTTTTCTTCCTGGTCTGGCTTTGAACTGCAATCCTCACATCTCAGCATTGTGAGTAGCTGGGGTTACAGGCATGAGACACTGGCACCTGACTTCAAATAGTCATTTTTAAAATGATGAACTGCTTGTTGCCTCTGGCTCACATATATAATCCTAGCTATCGGTAGGATTACAGGTATGAGAAGCAAACACTAGGTGAGTGTTGTTCATGATGGTTTGTATTAGCATGTTCTAATATTGTTTGTTTCTTATACTACAATGCTCTTATTTTTATTTTCACCTACGTGGGGGTGATAGGTGCTACCAGTGTTGAATCTTCTTTGGTTGAGATGGAGCCATGTGGAAGTTCTTGCCTAGTATGGCATGAAATTGAAGTCCTCCTGCTTTCAGCTACCCATGGACCAGGGATGATAGATGTATTCCATCACGCATAGCTAGGAGTTGGGGAGCATTGCAGGTAAAACTACACTGATCTGGAACTGATGTCCCTAATAGCTAGCTTTACAGGCAAAACCTTGTTGTATTCCGTTTCATTTTGAAGAAGTGTAGGTACATACTTAGAGAGTACAATGATAACACACTACATGTTTAATATATAAAATAGTCAATATAATTAGCATGTTTATCTC